>NC_090661.1:43454386-43509386 GCF_013368605.1 Nyctibius grandis
GAGTTCCTCAACGGCACTCACATTAGAAGTCCTTTCTGCTCTTTGCTCGTGTGTTCAGAACTACCTGCATTAATACTGAGTAACTCAGCTCTGCTTGGAAGTTTTTTACTTATTGTTCTCATGGCACTGCCCCAGAAGGACCCTCTGCAGGTGAATCCGTGGAAGAGTCAGTTTAATGCCCTGTTGCAAACTATGCCATCAGGGTCTGTCATCAGGACCCATTCCAGCACACAGGCTACTGTAGTTCCATTGAGGACATAGTTACATGGTCTGGGAACAGATGGAGCATACTCTAGTGGTGCTAGGATAGCCAAAGCCAGGTATGCAGCAGAGACTTACTTCTACTGGCCACCAGATGAGGCATAGAAAAACTAGGACTACATTTTCCCTTTCAAAAAGCAGGAGCTCAGATGTGGAAAAAGAGGGGAGTGATAAACCTCCTTTGCCCAGAGTTAGGAATTTAAGACAGAAAGGAAAGAGAGAAAATACCTTCCTTCAGCAGCGAAGGGGATATGTCTAAGAGCAAGAATTATCTTTTCCTCTAGAGACTGGAAGCGTGTGCATATATTGGAGGGAGGGCGAGCGAGACAGACAAAAGAAATGACTCTCTGGTGTGAGCAGACAGGAAGGGGAAGACAGAAAAGAAACACAGCACACTGTCCCTACTCAGCAACTGAGAATCAGAGCTGTGAGAAGACATGCTGCTGCTTCCTTACCAACCAAAATAAATTTTGCCAACCCTTGATATTCAGAACTCATGTCTAACCATCAACTCAAATAGTAAGACTGGTTTTGAGTTATTAGGTATATCAATATAATATTTTAAAGGGCTTACTAACGTTCTGGGCTTTTTGCAGCTTTTATGGCTTTACATTTTCAACTCTTCTTTTTCCACTGGCTGCTATGAATGCTTGAAGTTTACTTTTATATTTAAAAGATGTCCAAGGCTTTCTGGGAATATCGTGATTCTACAGCCAAGCCTTTGAAACTACAATCAAACATCACGTGATTGGCAATAAAATTGTGAGGTTTCACAACAGTAAAATAGAAAGGGGAAATACTAACTCATTTCTCTAGTTGAATGGGATCACATGCATCTATAAACTAATATGGTGTATCATGCTCATGCTGCATTCCAGATAACTTTTGAAGCCTTTGCACTAATAAATCTGGCCTTGTGCTAATAAAGTGTATGACAGTATTATTACCTATGTTAATTATTTTGTGTTTAAGATTCTGTCTTTGGGTCTTTCGGGTGACAGGAGTATTTTCTAGGCTGAGTACTGCTGAATTAGGATGTAGTCAGTATAGTGAGGCATAGTCTATACCTTTTCACACTGCATTGCAGAAAGATGTATCTTTTGGGACAGCACTTATTTATGCGTAAGTAGTGAATACAAAGCCATATACCTTCCTGACTTTCCTTGAATGACAATGGAGCTATCCATGTGTTCTTATTGAACTTCCACAACACATGCATAAGAAAGATATGGTGAATATTGTAAATGTATCTCTTCCACATATTAAGGCAGCATGTACGAGTCATGACATAAAGTTTGTGGGAAGAGATGCTTCCTTTTTTAAAATTCATTAATGCAGTTGGAGAAACAGTAGCTTTCCCTCCTGCATTTGTTTCTCCTAACCTGACATGAGTCTGATCCACAGCCTGGTAAGTCAATGAACAGATTTCACAGGTTTTTGAATGGTTCTCATTTTACTATATATTGTCAACATTGTCAACGTGGTTCTTATGTTACACTGGGAATAAAGAGATTTTCTGGAAGTTATTGAGCAATCCGTCTGTCCCTATGAGCAACTAGTACTTTGAGTAAGAGTGGCAGTTTGATTACTGGTTTTTTGTTCCCTAAATTGCTTATAAATTGTTTGCATGGTTTTAAATATTTTGGTCACATGATAGCTTGATTTCTTTATCCTGTCTCCAAATGTATATATTCAGATTGAGTTAAGCAGAATCAACATTTTGTTAATGCATTTTAAAGGATTCCTACATTAATTCTAAATGCTATATACTTTATTTATGATGACTTTATTTGTTGTGTAGATGAGGTAGTGTCGAACCACTGAGAAAGATGCATTCCAAAGACCTGACAATCTTCAGTCAGAGTGGTTGTCTAAAACTATGTAGTGGAAAACTTTTTCTGTTGTGATAGGTTTACATTTGATTAGTTGCATGTTTGGGAGGGGCAAAAAATTATTGTATTTTTACTTTAAAGCCATCTGTTTCCCATCTTCTTCTGATTCAGTGTCTTCCTTATTAGCTCCCAAATTCAGTTCTGGTGTATTGTTGCTTTAATGTACAGTGCCTTCCCATCAGAAGGCAATTCATGAGAACAATTGAAAATAGAAAGTAATTCAGTCACTGAAATGCACATAAGCAAATTCGAGTTTCTAGAGAGAGCTCCACTGAGATGGGCCTCTGTTCCATGCTCGTTGCAAGTTTAAGGATTTCTCTTTCCTGCATTTTGGCAGAAATGGGTCTATAGAAAGAATTTCTTACACTTTGAATTGGACAAGCTGATGAATGCTATTCCAGATGTTTTGTTTGGCTAAATCAAAGCCAGTTCCTGAATAGTTGTTCTTTTCTCCTCTTCTTTTTTGATACCATCACACTCCTCTTGGTTTATCTACACTTGTGACTGTAAAGAAAGACTTTATGCATTTGACGGAAGGCCAATAAGATACACAGGTATAAAACAGATTATGTCTATTCAGTTCTAAGTGGTTAGGAGCTATTTAACTGGTATAAGCACGTTAGTGCTGTACCTAATTTGGACAGTGATGTTGCTAGCTGTGACACAGTCCAGTCTGCATTCTCATGATGTTCTTGTGATAAATCCTGCAGGTGAGCAAAGTCTGCAACCTCCCTAGTGAGGGTGCAAATTCATGTGAAATAATAAGTTAAACTGGAAAAAAATCCCAGGTATAAAAATGTAAATTTTACAGCTCGTTAATTAAAATTGACATTGCAGGGTTTCAAGAGACTAGGAAAGGACAGTGCCATTTTAATAGGTTTTGAAACCTTTTCAACTGAGCAGACAAGAAAATCATGTAATTCCTGGAATTCATTCAGCTCTTTAGTAAAAACACAAGCCTTCAATCTTAAATAGCATTTGCAGAAATTAAAGAAGCTAAACTGAAGATATTTCTAAAATGTCATAACTGCTTTGTGATACCAGATGATATGGACTATCCCTTCATTATCACCTAGAACACCTGGGAAGGTTCTGTGAAAATAACATAGTATCTTTTAAATAACTGTAAAAACCAAAGATTTCAAAGGAGATTATACATACATACTTATATTTGCTTTTTTAATCAAGTTGTTGATGTTTGGTATCCTTTACTGTGGCATTAGCACCCATGTCACAGCAGTATCAGAATTTGCATATAAACAATCAACATAATGGAATGGAAGTATAAAATTCAGGGATTATTATTATTTTAAATAAAATGCTTACCTATCGTGAAATGCAAATATTTATTCCGTGTGTGTATAATTATAATATTCCCATGATAGCTGGTAATTTTCTGATTCTCTTTTATAGTCTCATTTAACTCATTTTTATTCTCTTGCATCCGTGGTCTTCATTCAACACTGGACATCTTTGTGAGCTGTAATACAGGGGTTTTTTTTGTTTTAACCTTCAAAGGAATTTAGTTGAGCAGATGCTACATTGAACTAGTCAGAGTAGAAAGGAAATGATATGGCTTTTAAAGGGCACATCTAGCATATCTACTGGGCTAAAGTAATTCTGGCAATGCTTCAAAGGATATAACTTTTGATGGTAAAGTAGGTAGGCTACGGAATGAAATCACATATGGCAAGCTGTCAAAGTCTTCCTACACATTCAGTACATTTATATAAGTGCAAATGGATGCTGCTTAGATGAAGTCCCTAGCAATTTCCTGTTAAATCTGCTCAAAGATTATCTGATATTATTTGACTAAATTATCTGTGTAAAAGCTGAGGACAACTTTTATGATCAAATATTTAGAAATTAGTTTTTTCTTTTTGGCACGTAATCTGAAATATGAACTACAATTGTATTAACACTTGGAAGCAAAGGGCTTTCAGTAATAGCAATTATATCAAAACAGGGATAATGAATCGCTGTATATCAACTTGAAGAGGACGTATTTATAGGTCAATGATGTCAATAGCTATAGTTCTCACAGACACCTCATTCTTACTCTTTTATTCCTTGCTAATGCTAAGCAGACACAGTTTTAACTTTTAATGAGACTGGTCACTACGAGAATCTCATTTTACAGTGGAAGGGAATGGGTATTTTTCACCTTGCAAAATTTAACAATAAAAACTGTTACCCTTTTACAAATGCTAACAGTAGATGATTAGCCATACCTCTCCCCCGTTAAAAAAAACAAATCTGAACGGTCGTACTTATTACAAAGACAAGCTTTTAAGCTTTTTTATTTTTTAAATTCTGTTAGTTGTTTTGTATAATGCAGAATGACAAAATGCAGGATGCATTACAGATACAATTAACTCTATAGCTAGGAGAATGCATGCACATATATATTTATATATAATGCATCTGTGTGTGTGAATCTGTCTGAGTCTACGATTGCAAGAGGAGTCTTAAGGTTTTGCTGACAAGCTCTTTACCTCTGTCCTACACTGTCCCACAAGTGTAGGAAGTAAGGAATGTCCAGCTGCAGCCTTACAGCCCTGAGCACGTACATTTGTTCTCTGATTTTGGGCCATGGGCATCCTGAAGAGCTGTGGTAGGCTGAAGTGTGTTTAGTTTTACTGGGGGATGGTGCAGTGTGGGCAGTACTGTTGTCTGCTAAAGGTTGGGGTCTGTTTGCCAAGGATGGAGTCTCTAATGAGATTTGGCTATTGAAATCCCTCTAGACGGACCTTTATATTCATTCATTTGGTCCCTCTCTCATGCTTACGTGTGGCGGCAGCATGTGTTCCCATCACAGCCCTATGGTTTCTTCCCCACCCTGAGACTCTGCATGCCAGACATAGGTAATCAGCCCATCAAGTTATCCACATCTTGCAGGATCCAAGAGCAGAAAAGGAGCTCAGAAATGCACAGCTTTGGTGAGGTGTCTGTCTCTTATTTGGGCCCAAATTCTTCAGCTGCAGTATCACACCAATACCTTAATCATGTGGATCACTGTACAGATCACACCCTTGGCTCCTGATCATAAGCATGGGGCATTGTAGAAGTAAATAGAGAGAAGCTTTGTACTGATCTATTTAAGTAGCGGTTGCTTGCTCAGTGGCATATGACTCAGACAAATTTCAGTGCACTTTTCACAGAATCACAGAATGTTAGGGATTGGAAGGGACCTCGAAAGATCATCTAGTCCAATCCCCCTGCCGGGGCAGGGATGGCAAATAGCCTCTTGCTGGTATAAAGGCAACTCCATCTGCCAGTTTCAAATCCATTTTCTGATAGAAATGGGAGTGTGATGACTGCTTAAAGAAAATCTTACTGCTTTAAGATGAGTGGAAAAAATGCTGTTGTGTCTAGACTGAGCCTTAGCTGAAATTTTCTAAATTATTTAGTCTGAAACAGATGTGTGTCCTGTAAAAAGTTGTTCTAAATGATGGTAAATTTGACAATGTGGCAAGGAACTGAAAACAGGTTTCTGAGTGATAAGTGTTAAACAACGATAACAAAAGGTAATGCTACAAGTTGTGATAAAATAGAGTATGAGTAGAAGAAAGGATGAATAAGTCATAACAAAGGCTTGGATCCTGCAAACATGCACAGAAGAATACTCATTGAAAGCTGTGAAATTAATGATGTGTATAAAGCTGTTCAACTAATCTTTGAGGGTTTGGAGCTTGGACTTTCGAACTGTGTGAACTCTCATTAAAATCAGTGGCAATCTCACCAAAAGCAAAAGTTCTGGAGATAACTTGCTTGTTACCATTTTATTTCTTTATGCCCTGTTTACACAGAATCACAGAATGGTTAAGGGTTGGAAGGGACCTCTGGAGATCATCTAGTCCAACCCCTGCCAAAGCAGGTTCACCTAGAGCATGTTGCACAGGGTCGTGTCCAGGCGGGTTTTGAATATCTCCGGAGAAGGAGACTCCACAACCTCCATGGGCAGCCTGTTCCAGTGCTCTGTCACCCTCAAAGTAAAGAAGTTCCTCCTCATATTGAGATTGAACTTCCCATGTTTTAGCTTGTGCCCATTGCCCCTTGTCCTGTCACTGGGCACCACTGAGAAGAGTCTGGCCCCCTCCTCTTGACACCCACCCCTAAGGTATTTGTAAGTGTTGATAAGATCCCCTCTCAGTCTTCTCTTCTCCAAGCTGAACAGACCCAGCTCTCTCAGCCTCTCCTCATTAGAGAGATGCTCGAGTCCTCTGATCATCTTTGTAGCCCTTCGCTGGACTCTCTCCAGTAATTCCTTATCTTTTTTGAACTGGGAGGCCCAGAACTGGACACCTCTATAAACATCCAAAGTAAATGCATAGGTCATGTGTGTCTGCTTGACTGGCCAGTCATAAATGTGAAACTACGTGTGCTTATAAAGGTAGGAAATGGGGCTCAATGTTGCTATACTGATTTGTTGTACTGAAAGGAATTACTCACAGAATCAACCAGGTTGGAAGAGACCTCTGGGATCATCGAGTCCAACCGTTGCCCTGATACCACCATGTCAACTAGACCATGGCACTAAGTGCCATGTCCAGTCTTTTCTTAAACACATCCAGAGATGGTGACTCCACCACCTCCCTGGGCAGCCCATTCCAATGTCTAATAACCCTTTCTGAAAAGAAATTCTTCCTAATGTCCAACCTGAACCTCCCCTGGCGAAGCTTGAGGCTGTGTCCTCTTGTCCTATCGCTAGTTGCCCGGGAGAAGAGGCCAACTCCCACTTCACTACAACCTCCCTTCAGGTAGTTGTACATGGCAATAAGGTCACCTCTGAGCCTCCTCTTCTCCAGGCTAAACGACCCCAGCTCCCTCAGCCGTTCCTCATAGGTCATACCCTCCAGACCCTTCACCAGCTTGGTCGCCCTCCTCTGGACTCGCTGCAACACCTCAACATCTCTCTTGAAGTGCGGGGCCCAGAACTGAACACAGTACTCAAGGTGCGGCCTCACCAGTGCCGAGTACAGAGGGACGATCACTTCCCTAGACCGGCTGGCTACACTATTCCCAATAGAGGCCAGGATGCCATTGGCCTTCTTGGCCACCTGGGCACACTGCTGGCTCATGTTTAGCCAGCTGTCGATCAGCACCCCCAGGTCTCTTTCCACCGGGCCGCTTTCTAACCACTCTTCCCCCAGCCTGTAGCGCAGCATGGGGTTGTTGTGGCTGAAGTGTAAGACCCGGCACTTGTTCTTGTTGAACCTCATGCCGTTGGTCTCGGCCCATCTATCTAACCTGTCCAGATCCCTCTGTAGGGCCTTCCTACCCTCCAGCAGATGGACACTCCCACCCAGCTTGGTGTCATCTGCAAATTTACTGAGGGTAATCCCTACATCTAGATCATCTATAAAGATATTGAACAGCACCGGCCCCAGAACTGAGCCCTGGGGAACACTGCTAGTGACCGGCCGCCAGTTGGACTTTGCCCCATTCACCACCACTCTCTGGGCTCGGCCATCCAGCCAGTTTTTAACCCATTGAAGAGTCCACCCATCCAAGCCCCGGGCAGCCAGTTTGTCTAGGAGGATGCTGTGGGAGACAGTGTCAAATGCCTTACTGAAGTCTAGATAGACTACATCCACAGCCCTGCCCTCATCTACTAAGCGTGTCACTTTGTCATAGAAGGAGATCAGGTTGGTCAAGCAGGACCTGCCTTTCATGAATCCATGTTGGCTGGCCCCGATGCCCCCATTGTCCTGCATGTGCCGTGTAATGTCACTCAGGATGATCTGTTCCATCACCTTGCCTGGCACCAAGGTCAGGCTGACAGGCCTATAGTTCCCTGGATCTTCCTTCCGACCCTTCTAGTAGATGGGGGTTACATTTGCTAATTTCCAGTCAGCTGGAACTTCTCCAGTTAACCAGGACTGCCGGTAGATAATCGAGAGTGGTTTGGCAAGTTCCTTTGCCGGTTCCTTCATTACTCTGGGGTGAATCCCATCCGGGCCCATAGCCTTGTGGGTGTCCAACTGGCACAGCAGGTCACTAACCGTCTCCTCCTGGATCATGGGAGGTTCACACAGCCCCCTGTCCCTAACTTCAGGCTCTGGGGGCCGAGTCTCCTGAGGACAACTGGTCTTGACATTAAAGACCGAGGCAAAGAAGGCATTGAGCACCTCTGCCTTTTCCTCATCCCCTGACACTACACTACCCTCCTCATTCAGCAAGTGGTGGAGGCTCTCCTTGACCCTCCTTTTGCTGTTGATGTATTTGTAAAAGCTTTTTTTGTTATCTTTGACTGTAGCAGCTAAATCAAGCTCTAATTGAGCTTTGGCCCTTCTAATCTTCTCCTTACACGACCTGGCCACGTCCCTATAGACCTCCCAAGTTACCCGACCCTTCTTCCAGAGCAAATAGGCTCTCTTTTTTTCCTTAAGTACTAGCCTAAGTTCTCTGTTTAACCAGGCCGGTCTTTTTCCCCGACGGCTTGCCTTCCTACACACTGGGACAGCCTGCTCCTGAATATTTAGCAATTCCCTTTTGAAGCATGTCCAGCCTTCCTGGACTCCTTTGCCTTTCAGGACCGACTCCCAAGGGACTCGGTCAAGTCTGTAAGTGCCTCTTGATGTATATATTTAAAATACAGATATTAAACATCTGAATTTTAGAAACCTTAACTGGACATCTAAAATAGTAGTTGGCATTGAACAAAAGCCCCTGCACAGGAAACAAACAAACCAGGGAAGAATGTGTCAAAACCCATCAGTCTCTTGTTGGCCCCACTCCAGGAGAACAGGCAGATTTCATATTGAATTGAGAGCTCAGCATATTTGAACGTTGTGGCTTCAGCTGTGATAGGGTATTACATTTTAAAATTGTGATCTTTGCTTAAAACAAGGAAGGTTTTAGTGTTTTGTAGATTACTGTCCCAGAAGTAGTGTGTAAGGGTAGACAAATGAGGAATAGACACATCCCAATGCAAAGGTGATTTTACAAACCAAGTCATTGCCAGAAACGGAAACTTGATTATCAGTGCAGTATACATACAACTTGGAAAGGATCAACTTTTAACACGTCTCCCTTCAGGAGACTGAGATTTATACTACACAGATGCAGAGAATTGAGTCCAAATCCACTTGATTTTATCCATAAAGTAAGAAAAGGTTTCCTCATGGGGTAAGGGCTTGACACAGTCTCTGAACAGAAATAACCTATATTAAACAAACTATCACTGATACAAAATATAAACACTTATTTTCCATTTGCTTCTTTGGCTCCACAATGAGCAGCAAGCATGAATTAAAATGTGTGACAATTCTCTTCAGATACCGTTGCTCCATGGTATGTTCTGTCTTCTCTCAGAATCTTAGACAAAGTGCTCAAAGTGACTCTCTGTGGTGAGAGCTTAGGAATAGAGATAGGCAAATTGAGGTCCAGAAATCATCTGCTTCTGTTCATCTTGTGAACAAATGAAACCAGGGGTATGATTGGGAAATCTGAAACACTGGTGTGGTCTTTCTTGGTACCTGCAGTCATGTGTAAGACACAAGCACACCTAAAAGTAGCAGAAGTAAGGCAAAACTAATTGCTACATAAGCACAGCTGAATGGAAACGGAGAAAAGAAATTATATTGCTCATTCACATTTTGTAGAGAAGGCGTCCTCTGTCACAAATACAAGGCTTTGGAAGCCACGTTGCAGGTAGTTTCCCATTCTTCACTGCCAATGCATTTTCTAGGTTGTTTGTAACTCATTTCGAGATTTTATGTAGCAGTCATATAGTGAGATTTCTAGCTTCCAGCATATCACGCACAACTTTTCTTGATGTACCTCCATTTGAGCTAAAGGGTCTACCTCAGCAGTGAATTTCATCCACTATATTAATTTTCTGAAAGGTTATTACAGTGATATGTCCTTCAACTCCTATGACAATGTTAGTGCTGTTTTCTCTTTGTAAATGAGAATAGATTCACATGTTGCAGAACTAAGGGATCTATTGCAAATAGCAATTAAAGTTTTAAAATAGCAGTACAGATAAAAGGATTTGATATTGGTTTTCTGATCAACTTCTGGAGGTTCAAAAAGAAGAATAATGCACAATGATCACTTATAGAAAGTTAAATTATTTACATATATACTAAAAATTGTAGTTACTGCACTATACCTTGAATGTTGTCTGTATGTTGTACCTTCCATCTTTCAAGACTGTATTACATCTTTGGGTGTGTTTGTTTTACCTATATAAAATATATTTTCACAGCCTTTTCACAATATGCTTTTTGGCATATTATGTTTTGCACGTAGTTAAATGTGGTAAATAAGCTCTGATAGAAGAAGTACTTAACTGGAAACAAATACTTCTTTTACATTACAGAGCAATAATGTCTATTGTTGATAGGAGGTGTGACTGTAGCAAGCACTGCTTGTGAGAATCAGGTTTTGCACTATGTGTCATAAACTGTACAATTTATGGTTCTGTATGAAATCATGGAGTTGATTGTTTTATTATATTTCAGTGTAAATTTTTCACCCATTTCAGTTCAAGTAACATTCTCACAGAATACAGGCTTTGTACTGATATGATGTTTCCTAGCTGTAGGCATGGCCTCTCCCTACTACTGGCTGTAATTTACTTTTTGGTCTCTGTCGCCTTGAGCTTGCCTTCTGACTAGTTTGTTGAATGATGTGCTAATCCATTGTATTTTTCAGACAAGTGTATCGACCAGTATAAACAGACTGGAGGGCACAAACCTAAATGAAAGCTATACTTCCTTGAATCATTTAAAAAGCTCCTGCAGTGGTGGCAGTGCGAAATAACTTTCCTCTGTACATTAAATATAAGGGGGAGATTTCAATAAATAAAATGAAGATTGTGGGGGAGGAGATGGAAGTAGAAGCTTTGTGGGCACATTATGCTGCTTTTCACATGGATGTATTTAGTTATAGGAAGAAGAGACAGATAATGTTAGTCAGCCGCTTGAGAATGTGCTTCTAGATGATAGATTTGAAACTGAGCCCCAGGCCCTGCATTACTTGCCATTTTCCATTGTCCAGACACTCACAACACATGATACATGTTTGAAGTCATGTACTGTATTGAAACATTTTTGTACAAATAAAGAATGGACAATAACCTCACTGTGGAACTGGCAAAACTGAGGGCAAAAGATGCAGCTTTCTGATCTTTTTCTCTATAGGAGACAGGTAGAATCCAATACCTGGTCGTGAAAAATATCCTCAGGTAATTTATCTTAAAAAGAAGTATCAGGAGAGTGGGTGACTTCTCAATTTGTACAGCTGGTGCCAGATACTCAAGTTCCTAGCTGTCAAAAAAGTGAACTAAAATTGTGATAGCAACAGGAACTTTTGGCTAGTAATTCAAATCTAATCTGTGCACACAAGTGATATTGTGGAAAATTATGTTTTTCAATTAAAATTACAGCTCTACAAAAGTGTAGTAATCTCATGATAACAAGAAAGGGAATAATTTTTCCTTCAAGGCACATTCAATTCATATTGCATTTGGAAATAGGTAAGCTATGAATTACTACAATATCTGCAGACTTAAGTGTGACAAACTTTAAAAAAGATTCTAAGGAAGAGAATTAGATGTTTCTTTCCTAAACAAAATATTTTTTATGTTTTTTTCTTTTGGTTTCAGGTTTAGTTCCAGCAGCTTGACAGCAAAACCATCTGATTTCTATTTAATAATTCACTGTCGAGGTCTTCATGCTTTTTTTATGTCATAGTTTTCACCTTAACCTAGAAGACGGCTATTATCTATTAGCTACTCAGAGAACTGTAAAGCTTAACAGTTATTCAGGCATCATATGGGTTTAAGAGGGTTTCGAAGATCTGCTGTTATACTTTTTCCAATGAATTAAAAGCTCAAAGTCCTCTCCCCTCACAGTCACAAATGCACAGATGACAGTAAGCATTTTTACCCATTCTGAATCTGTGTTTGGGTTACTATTCTTGAACTGATGATGTTTGCATGCCCACTTCTTCCAAGAAGAGGAGCCTCAGGAGTCTTGAATTTATATCATGAAATCATGATATAAATGACTGTTTGGCCATTGATCTCAGGGAGATCCACATTTCTCCTCCTCTACTTTTTGCTGTTCCTGCCCCTCTGAGGAGCCATGCCACTAAAGCTATGACTGTAATTATTTAACAGTCAAACCAGTCATCATAGTAACTGTTAAGACAGCAAGCAGCAAGAAAAACTTTGTCTTGGGTTTACTAAATAGTCAGAAAGTATTTTTATTGGGTTCTGATACATCTATACTTTTTAAGTTCTGTTTCCCTTTCAGTTAGAAGAATTGTGAGGTTTTTAAGGGATTTTTGGCTTGGTTTCTGTATTTCTTTCATCCTGTAGAGCTGTCTTCACAGGTTACTGGCACGAACAAGATACTGGCAGGTGTAGTCTTTCCAACTGGCTACTATTGTTTTAATTAGTGTCTGCTGGTATTTAGAAAAATTGGTTTGAAACTAGCCTTACCTTTCTGACCATTTCTTTCCAGCCCATGAAGCATTTTAATCCATTAGTGCTTTCAAGCTAAGGTAGACATTCTTCACGTCAAAATACCTGCATCTTATCAAGATCAAAGCTGTCCAAACTTGACTTTGCATCTACACAGATGGCTGTAAACATGACACTGGAATATTACTTTGGCTTTGCTTGACAGAACTGAAAATTGTCCATGCAGAACTACCCCGAATTTGTAGAAAATGTTATTCTTAAGTTTGTTGTTTATGAATATAGCAAAGAGCTTAGAATTAATAGCCATGTATGTCAGTTTAAAGAAAAATGTGTTATTTGCTTCCCTTCGGTGTCTCACACAGAGAAATTGCTGAGCAGGAGTTGATCGCTATACAGGAGGAGGAACGGAATGCTTGTAGATTTTTCAGCCAATTTTAAGCATTTCTGAAATAATGTATTCATAGCTAGTACATGCAATAAATAATATGCATCATCATTAAAACAGGAGTTTTTTGAGTAGAGGCTTGGCCTTGTAAATGACAGCTTTCTAAATAAAATAAAAATTCAAAAAGGCCAGTATACTCTTGAAATCTTTATTTCAGAGCACATGACTTGAAGCATGATGTGCAGAAAACAATGTTTCCTTTATGTAACTCAAATATTTGCATAGGAGCTTGCTGGTTTGTAAATTCCAAGCAGCATAAATATTGATATACCATGCTTAGCTTCCCACATACCTTCAGTTTGGTTTTGTCTAAATTATGGAAAGGAAGGTACAACTGTGTGCACTGTTTAAAGGCATGATTCTTTCTAACCTCTGCTTTCTGAGATCATTGTTATTCAGGTTTTTACTCCTTACCCCCTCCCTCCCATCTCCATGCAAGCATGCACACACACGTATGCACACTCCAGTCTATCTACCTGTGTAACAGTTTCTAAACATTCAGCATCCTGTTTTATACCTGTGTAAGATGTACTGTAAAGATTGTTGGAGGATTTTGAAGGGCGAGTACTTACATGTTTTTGTTGGGTATTTTACATAGTCATGAAGGCATTTACATGGGCTTAATATAAAGATAACCCCTAAATAAAGCACTTTAGCCTGATGAAAGGAAAAAGCTCTCCTAAATCAGAACTACCAAAAACACTCTGTAAAAGAAAGAACATAAAATGTTCCAAATGATGAAAGGGTTATATCAACTGGTTAATTGTAGTTGAGAAATAAGTGCATTCCAAATGCTGGGATGTCTCCTTCGTGGTATATGTTCAGGGAAGAAATGTTAGTTTTATTGCACTGTTTCTAATGAAAGGACTGTTTCTAGATTTTTTTTTTGCAGAGTACTGGCAGAAGACATTGAAAGATGAAGTGTTAAATTATCTTTTCCCCCTCATAGCACTGCATACCCATGAGAAGTGATTTTTTTTTGTTGTTTTAGGGTAAATAGAATGGATTATATCACAGCCATCCTTTGTGGCAGATGGGTAATAAAGTCTTCAGCAGAACAAACCTGCCCTGTTCAGCGTGCTGAGTGCTCCTAAACAAATAATCAGTCAGATGCATACAGGGCTGGGCAACAGGAATTGGGAATTACAGTTTGCAACACAAAGACACCTACTTGAATCAAGAAAGGAAGGAAATTGGCAACTGTAGAGTTTCCATTTGGCATATATGGGTGACTTATTTGGCTGTCTTCCTACTAAAAGCAAAACCACCTTATCTTTTAACAGAAATTTGCAGTCTGTACCAAAAGAATCAATATGTACTAAAATAAAAAAATGCTGCCTTATAATTTATTAAAAAAGCAAACAACTAAATATTTGTAACAGACCAGTTCAATGAAAATATCAACTATCTGTTACAATTCAGTATCTACTACTTAAGCTTCTATTTCGTGTAAAGATATTTTAAAAAAATGATCTGATATTTTGTTTCCCCTCACAAGGTGTAGAAGGATCTTTTTGATTTTACAAAAACATAAAATGTTGCCCTGTGCTCATTTGATCTTTATTTCCCTTCTTATCAAATAAGTAACCAGTGCCTGCTCAGTTTGGCTTCTGTGTTGATAGCAAGCAGTCCTAAAAAAACAGCTTGCATTAAAGCTTCACCCTGAACATAGTGAAAACAATGTAATTACTCAGTGTGTGAGATCAAAAGCAGATGATCAATACCAAAACGATGAAGTGAGAAGAAAATAGTGATAAGCACTAATGTAAAATTGTACTAGTGTAAAATAAACATCTGGAGTAACAGAGAACTTTCTTGTTTCCTTATTTCATTTATATAAAAGGTCTTTAGATTGTTGCCTATAATAGAGGAAGCTACAAAAAGATGGATGGACGTATGACTGCCAAACTGATGATTTTCAGAAAGCTCTGGCGTCAAGACACGAGCAGTGCTAAACCACAGACATTTTTCTTTGTTCTTCCTAGCAAATATTTTGAGATATGTTGGGAAGAACAGTATTTGGAAGGCAAAGAACTGTTGCTAACAAGCAATAATAATCTTAAAAACAAAGGCATATGAAGTAAAATCAAATAGGATATAACCATTATGCAAATTAAGCAGAATTTCTGTAAGGGTATGTAGCCAAAATGAAGAATATCCAACAAAATGTAAGTTGCTATACAAATAACCTTCCCAAAAGAGATAGCTGCATACTGGGGACAGAAAACAGATGATAAAGGTGCAGTCATCCACTGTGATTGACAATTCGAGTAATAAACACCATATAATAAAGTTTTCGTAAGTATTTGAATTGCAAAGAAGTTCAGCCTTCCTTT
Organism: Nyctibius grandis; assembly: GCF_013368605.1. Classification (NCBI taxonomy): domain Eukaryota; kingdom Metazoa; phylum Chordata; class Aves; order Nyctibiiformes; family Nyctibiidae; genus Nyctibius; species Nyctibius grandis. The sequence continues at coordinate 43,469,759 of NC_090661.1, forward strand.
GTCATTTTTCTATGGTGGTGAGACAGTATATTCTCTCACAGTATGTGTGTGTTTTGTAGAACAGCTTTTTTCATTTTTTGGTGGGAGAAGTAAAATGAAACTGCTGCTTGAAATGGAATTTGAGGTATTCGTAGGTCATGTTAAAATAATTTTACAGCTTAGAAGTAAAGTTGAATTATTTCCTAAGATACTTAAAAATCCATTATCAGATCTAAAGAAAAGAGATTTTTGATATATTCCCATCCTGTTATATTTTCCTCCTAGCCTGGCACAAAAATCTGAATTGTGACTTACGTAGCTAATCACTCTATATAATAGTCAAAGGAATATGTTTGAGTTTGCTAAGAATTTCATTCCAGGACAAGGGAAGTGGCATTCCAGAACCAGAAAACCAGAAAACTGCTACTCATTTTAGAGAAAAGTTATGATATTATTAACATATTCTCCATGGTTTGTTTCTCCAGTGCTTTGGTTTCACACATTTTTAAATCTAGAAAATACATTTACCAAAGGACAAAATGATAGAAAATAAGATTATCAGTTAGGGTGGGAATGTAGGCTGTTTCTTTGCATCTGCTCTTTTTTTCTCTTGCCTTCTTTGACAAACAGTAGAGGAGGACTGCCTGGCTCAAGACCTGGCATTCCAGCTCTCAAGCTAAACAACCTCTAATAGCTCTGCCTCTCAAAGTCAAAATATTGATTGGGGAAACTCTGAATAAAGCACTTCAGAATAGGACTGAGCAGAGAGCGTCTGTGATTGAAAACAAGTGCCCTTATTAGTTCTTTCATGGGAACTAACCTACAGGAGATTTCATTGCTCAGCTATCAAATCAGCATTACTATCCACATTCCAACCCCCCCTGCCAGTTTAGAGTTTGGATTACATCCTGCAGTCTAGGCATCAAAAGAAAAATTATGCCATTTTAGCATCAGATGAACACCTTACTTCCCTGTAGGAAATGGTCTGCCACATCTTCAGACACAGTCTGCACTTTCTATTATATACAGGGAACACAAAGAGTATGCAGTTTGCTTTTCCAGAACACACTTCATTCAGTTCCTCACCCTTTACTTAGAGCAGTAAAAATCAGAATAGCTGGGATGCAGCGGCTTCTGATTAATTACTTAACTAGAAGAGACCTTAAGCAGTAATCTATAAAAGGATTTTTTCTTTCTCTTAAAAATTACGGTTTCAGAGACTGAGAAGTTGTAACCAGAAATCATCAAAAAATTTTGTTATTTGCGAACATTCCAACATGAAAGCGTGAAATACGAGTGTGGTAGCAATCGAGGTATTAATCTGCTGATTTCAAGGATGCTTACCTCATATAACAGATACTGATACAGAAATAACAGTCACAACATAGAAACAGATGAAGTTTTTGCCTCTGAAACACATCTCCTCAGTTCTCTACTGTACAGCTTCTCATCCATGGCCAGGCAAATGTCCTTACCTGGTGGATATGTGGTATCTTCCCTTACCTTCCTTTCTGAGTTCATCAAACACATGCTGAAAAAGAGGTATGAACAACACGAAACCAACCCATTCTGTGGTTTTGGGAACAGGTGTAAGTAAAATGGTGGAGGTCTTGGCTGGAAACCAGAGTACTTGGGGCACTACTCAGTACCTAAATGGCTTTAATTTTTCAGATGATGAGAGCTGTTTAACTGTCAGTGCAGACAGAAATAATACTTGTAATTTCTTCAGCTCGTGACTTCTCTTATTGACCTGCTCAGCAAGAAGTGTGCTCAGATTCGGATAGCTGGTTTTGGCTCCGTAAGGGGAGAAAAAGACGACCCTTCTCAAGTCACATTATTCCTAGTGTAACAAGAAAACTTATGCAGTCAAAAAGGCGTTAACCCTAATGGACTCAGTAGCTCTGTGTCTAAAAACTGCTGCTGTCTGAGGTGCTTAGGAGCAGTGATTCTGTTTGGAGTGAGCTACTCACTGAATTTCTTGAAACTTCCCATGAACTGCTGAGTCTCGTATTTTAATATGAATCTCATATTTTAATTATTCATTAATCAAAGATAGGGTTCAGAGATTGCAACATGCAAAATTATTACTTCTAAAAGGAGACCCACTTATTTACTTATAAGAAATACTGACTAGGTGGTGATACTTAGCAACCAGCTATGTTGCCAAGAGATGTTGGGGCATGCTTATTCAATGGGTATAAGCACAGCCTGAGTCCTGAGAATTATCTCAGTATCAAGGTATGTATCAAATCTAAACACCTCAAGATTTGGGATCCAGTTTAGAAAAGCAGAGAAGCACTAACAGTGTTTTCTTGCTCTTTCAGTTTTCTGTAGTATCCCTTCATTCTTCTCTTTTGAGCCCGCTCTCTCCTAACGTGGTTCATAAGATGAAAGAGATAGAGAAACAATGTTATGTTAAGTTAGTTCTAGAAGTTTGGGCATTTAAAGCTGTTTCACCTTCTCTTTTTTTTTTACTGGTAGGTTCCTCCTCTGCCACCATAACTTCTAAGGTCCAAAGTATTCACAGATTGTAAACAAACTTTGATTGTATTCATATGCAGCTTGTTTTTTGGTTGTGTATTTTTTTTTCCAGAAATGCAGTAAGAATTCTTATATGTATAACTGCTTGTGCCTAAGATTTATTATGGAACAGATATTATTAGCAGGAAATTATTCCATTTATCAGATGCATTCATTCTTTTTACAGATAGGACAATAAGGAACTGAAAGTATGCCCAACTGTCCTGCCACGAAGAACAACAAACCTGACATTTCTGTCTTGACAAAGCTCACAGCAGTCATTTACAAATTTGAACAAATTCTCTGTAGGAGTTCTTAGAATGTCTTAGGACATTTTGTGAGATACAGCACGCACGAAATTGAGAAGTCCTTGTTTTGTTTTGGTTAGGAGTTTCTTAACAGAAGCAGGCTAATATGTCTTGTTGCTTTATCACTTGACAAAGCTGCATCTTTTGCTTAAAGCAGTGTTAGTTCAAGAATCGGAAACAAATTCAAAGCACAGGAGAAGTCAGTGTTCTGAGCACCAAATGTGCCTGTCTAATAAAGCCTTCGTACAGTTCCACATTATTTTGTTAGTCTTCTTAAAAATTATTTGTCTTAGATGAGTGTGTTCTCAGAAATGAGAGGCTTTTCCCCATCATGTAAGTAGTGTTTTAAAAATAAAGCCAGGTTTTTTTTATGGTTTAGGAAGTGAGAGAAATACAAGCCATGTTTTTCTAATTGTGAGGCTGCTGTAAAAATGCTCTGTAAAGCAGATGTACTTTGCAAATTGGAAGCTGGATTCAACCCTTATACTGCTTTAAGGTGGTTTCCATTTCATCCTGTAGCACAAATTGTGGCAGCTGAAATCAGGTATGATTTGAATGCAACCCTAAGACAATCCTACCTGTTTGTAAGACTTCTTTTTTGAAACTTGTATGTCAATGACCTCTTACTTTCTAGTCTCTCTTTGCTGAGATAATTAATCTTTGTGATCATAGCTTGCAGGTTTTTGAAATACTAACTACCGTTTCACTTCAGTTGCTATGTCATGATTTTTATTAATTAAATTGATACTAGCAATTTCCAACTGTTAAATGCTGCATTGCAATATTCCCATATATTGGTACTGGCTATTTTTTTAGTTAGATGATGAAACACTGTAACCCAAAGGGTTTCCAGTGACTTCCCACGTTCCAGAACATTTTTGATAAACACATAAAACCCTCTGTTCTGTGACTTCATCCACTGAAAGACAGGGACGAAAAGTGATTAAAAATTGAAATGCTGAAGAGTCTGGGTGACTTAGAGGATAAGAGGCTGGCTTTTTACATCGAAATTCCCTTTTGAAATTCAACCTCAGGTCTTAAAAGGAATTACTTTCCTGGATTTCTTCCAATTATGCTTAGCACTCAGTGACTCACATTACAAGACCAGGACACCCACTTTGAGGCTGTCAGGGTCTAACCGGCGTGTTCTCTTCGGTGAAGTCAGACAGCAAGATTAGGTAATACGCTCATGATGGTATGTCCTGCCAATGTGTAACAGGTAGCTGCTGAAAATTTTTCCTAGCCCTTTTCAAATGGGCTCCTCTGAAACATTTTTCAAACTACATTTTAAGCTAATTTTTAATGCTTGTGAAAGAATGTGAAATATTTTGGATGGCAATAGAAGAACATAGGCTATGACAGTGAGAGTTTCTCTTCACATTGAGTATGCTCTGGGGATACCACAGGAAGGATGTACATAAAGTTTGGGTTTTGTGCCATTCACACTCTGGCTTCTTTTCTGAAATATCAACAAGGAAAACAAGTTTGTGGAATTCTCCTAGTGGTTCTGGGAGGCTTGACTGAGGCAGGTTCAAATATCAATAACTTTTGTTCATAGTATTCCCTCTGCCAGTCCCCATGGGTTAAAAAGTCCTGAATTTCATTTTCATCTTCCCTTGAGGATGTTTAGACCTTTGTGAGTAAGCCACAAAACCTCCTCAATATTGATAACTTAAACTTTCACAGTATTTTTCTTTCTAGGAGTTTCAGATACATCCAGTCTTTTTCTGTTGGCAAATTTCTGGTCTAATACGCGGCTTGCTTTCTTTTCTCTTTCTCTAAATCGTGTGTCCCTTTAGGGGTTAAAGCAGAACATTATCCATCTCACAATAGATTGATTTCACTACAGCTATTCATCCAAAAAATAATTCACTGTTCTAGTCAACTTTAATTTTATAGAAATACTTCCTCTATTTCCACAAGAAGGAAACGGCTTCTTAAAACCTTTCATGCAGTAAGGAGCTACCTCTTCACCCAAAATGAATATAATTATCTTATTTTTACGCATGGAAAGTATAAGGAATAGTGATATCGACAGGCAGATCCAAAGCCCTATGAGACTACAAGAAATATTTCCTTGACTTCACTAAGAGTTGAATGAGGCCCTCAATAGCTTTCTCAAGATGTCAAAGAAAGTATAAACCCAGGCCTCTGTTTCTTCATTTATTGTATGCTTCCCTCTTCTGTTTAACCATTTTCTAATTTTACTCACAGTAAACTGAATGACAGTGTTTAGTACTATCTCACTAGTTTCAGTAGAGCTCAGTTGTATTTTAGCTGATGAGCTTGTTCCTCCTATTCCTTAATAAAACTCTGCAGTAGCTGAAAACAGGCAAATCATAGTTAACAGGGATGTGCTTACAAGGGGACTGCACTTAGAAGAGATAAAACTGCTTAATATCTCTTCCAAACTAGCTCTTCATATGAAAAAATCTTATTTTGCAGTTAAAGTTCATTGTGTGGCTTAAATGCATCCTCTTCCAAAGTATGTTGACCAGAAACATACATAACATACTAGTTATTACCGTAGAATAACTATTTAGAATAATTGGGTCCTTGCAGAATGTCAGTATGACATCATCAAGTATTCTTCATGTGTGAAGATGACTCTGAACTTTTATTCCCCGTAAATAAACTAAAAATGTTCTACTTGCTTTTTGGAGGACTAAATGGTTAGTTTGAGATTAACAGAATTTTGCTATTAACTTGCAAATGGAGCCCTATGTTTTTCCTGGGTAACTTGTTATACATTTTTCTATTAGGATTGTATACATTGTACTTATATTTGCTACTACTGTCTGTACTTGTAATGAGCATCTAATTTTGATGCATGTCCATCATTCAGCAACTCTTAATCCAGGATAACAAGAAAAACATGTCCAGGTAATTCTGCTAATTTCAGTGACCATTGAGTAAAAGTAACAATTTTACTAACTGCTGTATATGGAATTTTCACAAGGTGTGAATTTGGCATGGTTAATGTATGCATTTCACTTATAAGTGTGTATGTGAGTTCTCAGTGGACATAGAAGGAAGCTCTTTAAAAATCCTCTGTAATCACAAGGTCCAAAATGGGTAGAACCAGTGTGAGAAATGTATTGCAAATAAAAAATAAGAGTTACCATCATCATTCTTACAGGAAGCTTGTTGAAAATATCCAATAGAAACAGGTAAAGTTTCTATTGAAGAAGGACTTCTCTAGAAAAGTCCATCTGGATTTTATTGAAAGATTGAAGAGACGGCTGTTCATCCGTTTAAATTCTCTACTTGTTTGTGCTTTTTGTTACGTTATAAAAAAGGAAAATGATCTCCAAGTGAGTACAGAATGAACTACCTTTCCTGTCTCTGCTTTCTCTATCATCTTTAGGTGGTTGGTTTTGTTTTTCCTTAATGTCAGAGCAACATAGTGTGTAGAATCCACCATACCAGCAGAAGAACATGTTGTAAAATATAGTCAGAAGGCCAATAATGAGAAAAACTGACAAAGTGGAACTGTGTGGAGAATAGAAGTATATTATTTTCACTTTCTTTTTTTTGAATTTTTTTTAATTTGTTATTCTTAGAAACTGTTCCTTTCATCTCCTGTTTCATTTTTTTAGAAATTGTAATGCAAAAAAATTGGAGCTTTTGGATGTAATGCTGTTGCCATTAGTTTTGCAGTAAAAGAACTTTATTAGTCCCACTAAATATAAGTTGTTATAAGATCAGAAATTTACCGATATACTTTGTTGTTGTCTCTCCAAAATGTAGGATAATTTTTCCCCACTTTTTACTTCACTGGCGAATTGCTCTTTTCAGATGAGGTAGGGAAGGTCACTTTTCCTCCGCTCATATTTAGGCTATTAAAACACATATTCCCAAATGGTAAGGCCTTTGCGGTAAATGCAGGAAGCTGGACTAGATGACCTGCTGTGGACTCATCCAACCTGAATGATCCTAAATATTCTAAGACTTCTGTGCACAATCTCAGTTCTAGGACACATTTCAGAATGCAATATAAGCGTGCAACCAGTTCAGCTACATTGTCTCGTCATTGTACGCTATACACCAAATAAATAGACTTTAAAAATACTTACATACATGTATATACACAACACATATATTTGTTCCTATTTCTTTCTCTGTTCCTGATCTGGTAAGAGGAGTTAAATTATTTCATTTGGGTTGTTTTCCTTGCATTTTACCTTTCCCTGAGCAGTAAGAGATACTGTAAGAGCTCAGTGATAAAAAACAAAAAAAGCGCCATGCTCTTCTTAAAAATCATGCAGCTTTAGAGAGTCTGTTGAAAAAGAGCCTCTCAAAGAGATTGTTAGGCCTGGAATTTGATGTGTAGATACAATATACTGTAAGGCTCTTCTGCATATGATTGTTTATAAACTTTTTCTATATTAACAAGATCTCTTTTTCAAAATACTTTCCTTCTGTGTGCATTAGGTTCCTGACCCTCACTGATGTACCCAAAGACTCCATTTTGAACACTAAAGTTTACAAAATGGCAATATTCCTCTTGTAGCATAACATATTCAACTTTATGTACATTGACAGAGAAATACATCGCAAACCATTAGAATCTCTTTCTGATCATAATAATTTTGCCACTGACTTTTTTCTGTTTTTACATGTTACTTACTGAAACGTATCTTCCTTGTCAGCAAAATTAGAAGATTCTCTGCTGCTCCTAAGACTGGGCATAATTCATAAGAATTTGCAAAATATTTTTACAGAATTATTACATTGTTATTACTTTACTAATTAGGGGTATGTCTAGACATTAATAATGAGCTATTTATGTAACGTCAGAATTTACCATTTATTACACGTTAACTCTTCACGTGCCCTGTGCCTTCACAAGAACCATCCAATAGAGCAGCATTATTGCACTTTGAGTGTCCACTGTATGTCCTCTCACGTTGTTAGAGTGACGTTGTAGTAAGTAGGTTGGCCCTGGAGTGCACATAGTGTTCAGCACTAAAGTCATTTGGTTGTTAGTATTATTTTACAATTGAGTTATCTTGTGTAACCCTCTGCATTTCAGTTTGCTTCTTTGCAAAACAAGAAGTGATAAATATTCTGCAGTCCTGAGGAACAGTGCAACAAATTCTTTTGATAAGACAGTACTAGTAACAGCCTGTACACATTGATTCTTAATGTTGACTATTGTAAGTACAAATCTTAGTTTCTGACTTCCTAAGAAATCAGTAGAGTTGATAGTCAATTTTGTTCTTTGACAGTTTTGCAGTCATCTCTACTGGGTGGCTTGATCTGATCTTAGGGACGAATATAGTAATCTGAAAATACATTGTTCTGTAGACTGTGTTACAGGAGTTAATATGTATATGTACTTACTGATTTGCTTCACATTAATGGGTTTCTGTGGCTTCTGATGGATATGTCATGGATTAAAATTTTTACACTACACAAACAGCAGTAGAACATTATTACTTCCATTCTGGTTTAACTCATTTATGGTAAAATACGTGCTTTATGCCTCATTTGCTGCAAATTTTATTTTATTGTAGTGTTTAATTAATGAGTAATTCTGCCATTTGTGGCAAATGGCCAAAATATTATCTTCTATTTTTAGACTGCCACTGTTTAGACAAAGTAGATTAGGCAGAATTTATCAACCTAGCATATTCATTAACAGTTTGTGGAAATTGGTAGAGATTTTTCCTTGAGTTATTTATCTAAGGCATTTGTTATAGATGTTAAGTATTTTGAATAGAAGATAACTATGTGGCTGAATTTAAAACCAAAAAGAAGAGAAAGTTTACACTTTTTTATGTAGGAGTAAACCTTCATAGTGTTTTAATGAACAAACAGAAGTAAAATAGGTATTGTCCTTTGAGATGCTCTTAAATCAGTCACACTTCTAAATAGCTTTTAAGGGATTCCAGCACTAAATCCTATATAGATAACAAGAAATGTTTACTTGAGGCAGAAAAGCTTCAGTAATTCTGCATTTTGGTACCAAAATAAAGAGATTTTTCTTTTTTCTTTCCCAGGCAGCTTGCCTTTGGTGAAAAAGCAGGCTTAGCAGAGATCAACTGTTGTAAGCTTCTCAGAACTTCTCTCATTCCTGTGCCAGGGTGCAAGTGGGCAGTACAGTGCTGCACAGGACATAGCAGGTTTTGTTAAAGATACATAAGTGTGGAAACAACAATTCATTTCTAGTGTTTGGTTTTTACTCCTCTAAATACAGTTAGCACCCAGAGGTTTCAAGGCAAAGAATATGCATTTCTAAAATGGCTCTTCCATATTTATGCTGTGGCTACCACATTTGTATAAACAGAAAATTACTCCATTCATGCTTTATTAGCTCTTCTTTTGTACCACAGCCTTGACCCTAGTCATCATAAATTGAGAAATAGTGGGGAACTAATGGAGACAGATGGGAATATGGCTTGCCATTTACTCAAATTGGTAAAGTAATTAACCTCAAGGTGCTGGTTTGCAAGAAAAATTGTTGGAATATCTCAGGGCGCCGGTAAACAGACTCCTGCTTTAACCACTTCTGACAACTGCATCATAAACTAGACTTATTCTGTTCAATTGACCTGTCAACGTCTTGAGTCCAAATAAAGATTTGTATTACAATGCACTTGCTGAGAAGTGGGAGAAGACTACTGCTGCTTCTTTTCAAATGGGTTGCTGTTTTCTCTGTGCTAGATAGGAGCTGGAATGTCATATATTCATTCTTCAGCCATTATATTCCTTAGAAATCTTCCATTACTGATTGTGTGACAGCTTTGTGACAGCAGATGGTAGTCATTTGGCTTGAGAAAATGAAATGAAAAAACATGGGCCAGACTGACTGGGCTCATTTAGAACAGCAGTGGACAGAGGCCAGATCGAGTTTTTATTTATCGAGGGAAATCGTCTAATGAAGCCAGTTTCTTTTATTTTTTCCCCTTTCTCCTTTTTCCCTCTGCAGATTGGGTGAATGAGGTAGATTTTCAACATATTACTACATAAATCAAAGGCAGCCTTGTAAACAGGAATATTTTATCAAAAAGTCCTTTTCCACGTGACAGTTTTAGAATTCTTATAAGTTCTTTCCTCATCCATTTTTTTTATTCCCCCTTCTTAATTTAATGGAAGCATCTTTTAGATTTATTTTGTACACTTTATCAGCTGGAATGTTATTTTTTTAAAACAGCAAGTTAAATCTTCAGGGGACATTTTGTAAGTTGGCTTACATGGATTCAGCTCAGTAACTGGAAGAGTTTTGATCATTCAAGCTCATGCAGTTCTTTATTTCATATGTTTCGATTTGCAATTGAAGCAGCCATGATAAAAAAAAAAAAGTTTTTGATATTGTCATAAAATGTATCTGGAAGGCATATGTCAAGGGAACATACAGAGTAATCTTCATCTGGAGTAAATACAGCCATTCAAGACAGATGAAAACTGGAAACATTGTATGGTGTCTCAATTTGGTGAAAACTCAATCGGTTCAGACACGTTCAAGGAGCACTCATTCGTAACTTCTACTCTCCTAATTCATCCACAGACGCCTACAATGGCATCCAATAATGCCTTGCTGCATAATGCTGATTCACTGCCATTATGACCACAGTAATTTAAACTATTTCTTTAGGGTTTTTTTAATGAATTTCAAGATTTTAGGAAACAAACGTAATTCCAGGTGAATGGAATAATAGATTTTGAAATACATTTATTGTTCGCAAATATAAATTTTTCAGTAAATAATCGTTTTCCTGATAATGCTCCCTAAAATTAGGTTTCTCAGTAGGCATTGTGATTTAATAGTTCATGCATTTTATAGTCAAGGTAGTCTTCTTTGAAATGTGTTATGAGTTCAGAGACTGTGCCAAGGATAATTTGTCAGTGTCACCTGCACTGATGCGTTTCCATCATTGGATTAAAGATTTGTTAATGTATAATTGATAAAGAAAACACCAAGCAGCATTTTGCAATGATGGGTAGTGGTTTAGAATAGCATTTTATATTTTTCTTCTGACAGGCATAACATTTTATGGGGTTTTTAAACCAATGTGTTCATACAGACAGAAATCTCATTGAGTTCTTTGATCAGTCTTTCTCAGTAACTGTGTTGGTGAGTTCACAGCACCTAATCCATATTATCAGTCAGAGTCAGTGATTTTTAACTCTATGGTCAAATTGTACTCTATTTAACAACCTCTCAAAAAAAAAAGACACAACAGCCTGTAGAAAAAGGGGATAGCACTTGTAATTGAGAGGATTGTGTTCGGTAAATTTTTTAATTCTGAGAAGATATGCAAGTTAAACACACTTGTTACCTGTTTTGTTTTCTTCTGTTTTTGAACATTTTAATTTATAATGAGACAAGAAGAACAGATGTAAGAGTTGTAATTTAATAATTTTATTGCTATCTTTGTATATTTTGAAGAATTAGGTATTGTACTCTTGGGAAGCCATATTTTATGCCTAGTTGGAAAAATGAATAATGTAATAATATGCAAAATGTGAAGTTTTAGAACTTCGCTACTGAGTAAGGCATATAAACTAATGATCTAGTTAAAGTCCCTTGTGCACCATAATAAATATGGACTAAATTTGTCATTACAGCTTTAGACAGAGGTTTCAGGCTACAGATTTAATTATATCCTTTTTTAATATTCATACTTCTAAACCGCATAATTCCTTTCTACTGTAAAACTGAGTGCTATATTAAAACAAACAAAAATGGCAGATTACTAAATGGATATTAACATGGAGTCAACAAGCATTTAATTTCTATAGAGAACACTGCAAAAAAGAAGAGTGTAAGCTTCGTATTGCTCAGGAGATCTTTTCTTAGATGCCCATCGTTTGTACAGAGAGACTGCCTTCTGTTTTAATGCCGACTTTTGTTACAGAGGTTAATTAGTTATTTATGGAACTCATAAAGGACACAGGGGCAATACAGGAATACCTTTTGTTAGCCATTAAGAAACAGTGATTATTGAAAAGCCTAATTTAGTCTCCATATGATACAGGAGTTAACTGAGACCAGCTCATCTCACATTCAGTCAACACTGCTTAATGGTGTCCAAATATTGATGACGATTAATAATGGCTGAATAAAATACCATCACATTAGAATGTTTATTCCATTCCTCCTGTCTCTGTAATAAACGCTCTGTTGACTTGAACTGAAAGACTTTGTTTCTTTTACCGTATACAGGTGATCAGGTTCTCAGATTAGGGTCATCAGTTAAAGCTCAACTTAAAAAACAAATAACTTTTCCATCCACTTTCATATTCCTGTAGGCAGATGTTAAGTAAATGAAGAGAGAAAAGAAATATATCTAAATTTAATGAGTCTTGTCCCATTATTTCTCTGGGGAAGGCCCTTAAACGCAACCAGAGCAATTAAGAATTACAAAGGTAGCAACAACAAATGTGAAGATAAAAAAGAGGAAGAGCAGTAACATACATTTTAATGAGGGATAAGCAAAGAAGAAATAATATTTTATGGGGAACTAGAAGGAAAGTTCAAGCCAAACAATGAATTAGTCAGTATAGTTCCTAATAATTTACAATTTGGTTTAGCTCAGTTGGAAAGAATGGGTTCCAAAGAGGCTAAGGAAGAACTGTGTACTCCTTTGGGTAAAGTCACTGTGGATAAGTCAGTTCCTTGTACACTGAATAAAATATTGAAGTTGGCTGATAGGTTTGAGCCAGTCAGATCCAGGGCTCAAAAATAAGTGTTTCATCTAGCAGACAGAGCTGCTGTTGGGTGTGAAAAAGGTGTTTATGACTTTCAAATCAACAATGAAGGTCTTTGATTTCTCACTGCCTGCTTAAATGATCCTATTTGTTGTTTTTCCTTTACTTGCAAATGCACTAGGTAAGAGAAAAGTGAATAGTTTCTGAAGAATAAAATTGCTTTTGTTAAAAAATGAAAAAATCTATGGGTGATTGCAGCATATTTTTCATGTGGCTTTCAGATATGGATAGTGAATGATCTTGGGTTAGTTTTGCAATATGTTTTTCTATTATCTAGTATTGTAATTATTATTTTGTGTCTTGCTTATCCATACTAAGATGCTTTTATTTTATCAGAGGGCATATTATAAACATTTTTACATATTTATACATTTTCTTATTATGCAAATTGCAAAGAGCTATCACAAAGGTGAAGGAGAGTTAAGAATAAAAGTAAGAGGACTTTTCAAGCAGACAGTCATTCAGTAGATGTACAAAGGACATATTTCTTCAGTCTCAGAACTAAAATTGTTAAAGTCATCAGAGCATTTCTGTTGGGATGTTACTAGCTGCTCCTGGGATGGGCTGAAGAAGGGAGAAAAAAGGTGTTTTCAAGTTAGTCCCTTGATTTAATTATCTGCTAAGGCTGGCTGAAATAGCAACATTTTCAGTGTTATGTTATGAATAAAGTTTTTTCTTACTACTGAATTGTCAGCATTGGTAATTCTGATCATATTCTCTTGATTTAAAAAAAAATATATAAGCATTTTCCTATTATAGGGCTAAATATTATAATCATGTAGCCACATAAAAGTGCAATCACAAGTTTGGAAATCATTTCAGAGTGCCTACAAAATATTTCAAAACACTGGTCATACGGAAAGCTGCAAGTTTATATTTAATCAAAACCAAGGTAATAATCATAATCATGTTTACTGTGTCATTGTCTAATTATTGACCAAAAAGGAGGTCAATTGTGCCAGATGTTGGGGGAATACAAAGCAACGCAAAGGCATTTCCTGCGAGCTTACAGTTTAAGTTGTGGGAAATGAAAAATTAGAATGAAAATTTTGGAATGTTTTTCGGGGTATCAAACTTAGATGTCAAGGAACTCCCCACCATGAATATTAGAAATGAAGAATTCTAACAAGAACTGAATCTATTGCTCAAGAATGAAAAGTGGCACAAATTTGGGACAACAGATTACCAGGCACTCAGATGCTAGTCTACAGCTTAAAACATGTTAGAATTATTAACAAGCTTTTTTGAAGAGGCATCATAGCTTGCGATTTAAGAACTCCACCTTCTGTTGGTACTGCTTAATATATGGAAGCTTAAATATACATCATTTTGGCCATGTCTTGAGTTTGCAGTCTTTTGGCAAAGCAAATGAATTAAATGCAATTCATTATAAAGGTGGGCTTCAGATTGACACTACCATCTGCACATAAGAAGATTGTCCCATTTACAAAGTGTGCATATACTATCTCAGCAAGGACAATGGAAGTAGCCTGACACATAGAAAGATGTTATACTATTAGCCCAAAAGTGAGTAAAAAGAGCTATTTATTGCTCAGAGATTGTACTTAAGCATTAGAAAAGTGGATTGCGTCTATTATGATCAGAGTCCATTCCAGCTCTCTCCTGTATGGTAGCATATGCATCCCACGGGATATGTATCAACTTTGAAGAGTTTCAGGATGGTTTAGATCTTTTCTTAGACAGTAATGGAAAGCACACCAAAATTTAACATAATTGTCTTTTTCTCTTTGGTTCTCATTCATTTCTCTTTGGTTTTATATCCTCTAGGCTCTGCCTAATTTTTGTTTTTGTGATTTTGTTTCTGTTTTCTTACATTGTGTTATTTTTCTGTAGTTAGTCTATACCATGATTATGTGAGAATATACAAGTACAGGACACAGAAAAAAAAAAACCTAGTTCTAATTATCATGCCATTTTCTATTTCAATAGGAAAATCTGACATCTGGCATACCTCGAAAGTCAGAAAGAAATATTTAAGTGCATTTTTCCTCTGTGAAGAAATTAATGATTCATGTGTTCAGGCAATGCTAGCACTGGTTCTGGTCCGAGATCAGCATGACTTTTACTATGATATTTTGTCTGGCTCGTTCTATTGGTTTATACTTACGATTTTCAGTTGAAAAGTAGAAGCCTAACGTTTTTTTAAGAGATTGACTTTGGAAGCCCTGCTGGACACACATAGGTTGGCGACTGTTTTCCTGACCAAGTCAAACATCTGTCAACCAGGAAATAACTTCAAGTGGGCTGAGTATGGTTAAACACTATACCAGTGTTCCTCCCTGAGTGTCAGGTCTTTTCCAAGTTCACCTAGTTAGAGTTGTTTACAACAGCTATTTGCCTCCACCTTTCCTGTTATTGATGGTTTATAAACAACTCTTCCTTGCATGGAACACATCAGCCAGATAGCTGCATAAGAAGAGCTGAGCAAAGGGAGAGTGTCTGCAATGCACTGGCACACAGTAGAGTTACTCCAGCTTAGAGCTCTTGGCATACTTTCCTAATAGTTACATTTCTACGTGGCTTTATCTGACCGTAAATACCATCTTTTAGAGCTATAGTGATTTTCTGGTAACTTCTGTTACTGCTTTTTGGAGTATAACAGAATGAATGTCTCACCAATGAGCTCAAAAATACCTTGATGCTCTAGTTAATAATGATGGTTGCGATATCCTGTTGCCAAGGTGAAATATTCCTAGTCCATCGTGTTTCTCCTTGGGCATCCAGGGGCAGTCAGATAAACTGTTCAATTCACAACAAACTCCTTAGGTGGATATTCTTGTATGTGCTTTCTTAGGGTTAGCATTTTCTCATTTTGGCATTTAACTTCAGGTGTGTGAAGTAGGATTGTGTAATGATCCAGTATAGTCAAGGAGAGAAGAAGGTAGGTTACAGGATTAAGAGCAGAAGCCTATCTTGTTTGTGGTCTCTGCATCTTCCCTCTCTGTCCACTGTTAAAGTCTAGGGAGCTGAGATGCCTAACTTTGATACCTAAAATCCGATGTTTATTTTAGTCAGTGAAATACCACTCTTTAGGCATCCTTAGGGACTTACTGCAAAATACCTACTGTGCTGAGAATTCACACTTGGCTCACTATAAACAAGCATTCCTCTGTACACAAGCACTGATCTACTAAAAATGGTCTGCTAGTGCCCCATCCCTCAGGTGACAATGACAAGCCTGAGTCTTTCTGCTGACACATAAGAGATGGAGAATGTTAAATGGAAGCTAAAAAGTCACTCATAAGCTTTGTTCTGTTTCATCTCTCTGGCAGAAGCCACAGGTGTCAACTCTGTGGGCAGTGGAGGGAAGTGCCCACTTTCCACTTACAGAGCATCATCCTACATTTCCTTTCAGCAGAGAGAATGTCTTTCTCAACTGATAACAGCATTTGCAGCAGAAATCAAGTGCACCTCTCGTAAAATTGTCACCCAGGAGGTGCCATTACATCATTTAGGCATGTCCTGTTTCCTAGTGTAACAGTAAGTGTAGCACAACTAAATGAAAAAAATGGCAGTTCTGTGTCAAAAAATGTAGCAAGATATCAGTTTGAGCAGTCCCTTTCCCAAAGAGAGGGGAAAGGATGCAAGAGGGAATAGTTTAAATAGGGAGAAATGTTCCCCTCTCAGCCACAATAAGCTGTCAGCTGCTGAATCTGTGTTATTTTCAATTAGGCTCATCTGATGCCTGTTTATGCAGGGGACATATGTCACTTTGCAAGAGACACTGTGAGCTGCCTAGGTTAACAAAGCCTCTCGTGCCATTGACTTAAGAAGCAGTCAAATAGCTCAGTGTTATTACAGTTCTCATTTTAAAAGTATTTTTAGGCCTTGCTATTAAAACATTGTTCATGTTAAGAATGAGCTAGTGAGATGGAGTTTTACTAAGCGTCTCATATGTGCATAAAATAATGTCTTCATATAAGAAAATATCCTGCAAACAATTGTGTATGTGAGTAAATTTACTCTTTCCAGCAAACCCAAGGGTTTGACCAACTGAAGTTTAAAAATATCAACCCTAAAAATACTTCCTTTTTAAAGTCAAAATATGCTTAAATGAGTTCACTTAGCTTCATGGGATATGTGAGAAAATAATGGCCACATTAAAAGCTTTAACAAAGAATACATTAATTGAAAATACATGAAACTTTGTCTTGTAAAAAGTTAGTTTTGAATCATTAAGTGCATATAATTTGATAAATATCATATGTAAGTAGGGCTCTTGTGATTATTCCCTGTGGCATTCATTCAGTGGTGCTGCATGAGTCCTTCTGTATATACAGCCATCATCTCATTTGTCTAAATACTAACTGCTTGATTTTTTGTGCACTGACTATACTAAATTACGGCTCTCTGCAAGGTTTGTCAAGCTCGTGAATAATCCAAGTCAGTGTTCTTGGATCTCGATGAATTTCTCAAGTTACAGGGATTGAAGTGGCTATTGGCTCATCTGCACGAGTCAGATGTCAGCTGCTATAGATGAAAAAAGATCTTTTTGTATCTAAGGAAGAGAATTGTCCTCCTGCTTCACTGAGCTGAACTTTGTGTTTAAGTTCACGTTTTAGCGTGACTCAAGACATGGTATCTGGCAGCTTCTTTATCATTTACCCACATTTTGCCTTTTCCCCAATCCCAAAACTGTCGTCTTTCTTCCCTTCACTAGAACAGACATTGTTTTCACCTTTCTAGTTTGATCAGCTTGCAAGCAGATGTTCTTATGTAATTTTTAATTAATTGATTTCTTCCTTGGAGGGTTTTGGTTCATCTGTTTTAAAAAGATACCTTAACTTAAAAATAAAAAAATAAAGGAAAAAAGCACATTTGCTTGTTGTCTTGTGCACCTCAAAATGAAAATGTAGTAAAATATGTCAGTGAAATTAAAGCAACTGTTAAATTGGTAGAAAAAGTTTATACATCATACCCACAAATACCTTAGCTAAAAAGTATCCATTACATATGCCATTTGTATCAATGTCATTGCACCTCTGTGCCAGTTCCCTTTGTCCATCCTGAGGTCTAGAGTTCCACAGTCCCACCCATCTGCTCTTTCTGCCTCCCAAACAGAGGAGAAGAGGAATGGAGTTTGACAAATAAGAGAAAGATGTCTGAAGGTAGTACTCTCCTCTGTCTTCTTTCTCCCTTTTTTTTTTTTTTTAGGCTTTTAATGTTCTTTAGTCAACATTGAAGGAATGAGATTGTAATGAGAGGTAACAGTAAGACCTTGATTCACTTAGCAAAAAGACAAGGGACAGTTTCGGGTGTTATATAGGCCCCCAAGGTGATGCATTTTCCAAGCACAAAAATGCTTTTTTCTGCTAAGGACTGTTGAGGGCACTGTAGTTAGAAAAGTTACTCTCTTGTGGGCTATAATATTCTGTTTCATCACTTGGCCTGTGGACGTATTTCCTCTTCGGTTCTTTGATTGTGCCAGTTACATGGTCTGCCACCACAGATGGCTGCCAGTACCATCATCTTGTCAGAACTACCCCCAACTCGACCCACCAGCCAAACCACTGATAGGAGCACTCCCAACTGTATTTCATTTAATATGAGCTTGGTTACTTAAACAGTGGAAATGGTAAGTTTTTGCCATCTCTCCTTAATTTAACTGAAATGCCTTTTAGGGAAAGTTCATTTGTTTTGCTGGCATGATAGAAGAAGAATAATTTTGGCTGGCATGGGGTAGGGAGGGAGATAAGCAGCTAGAATCACAGAATCACAGAATCACAGAATCACAGAATGTTAGGGATTGGAAGGGACCTCGAAAGATCATCTAGTCCAATCCCCCTGCCGGAGCAGTCGTTAATGAATATATTGAATAGAACTGGTCCCAGTACCGACCCTTGAGGGACTCCGCTAGACACAGCAGCCTTTCAGATAACATAGCTGCGATTTAAAAAAAGATGTGTTCATCATCTCACACGATAGATTATGTGTGATTATACTGTCCTAAATATATGGAGATCTATAACAACCTTATTTCAATGTTTGTGAGCCAGAGCTCTTATTGGGGTTCTCTAGCATTTTAAATGTGAAAGACTTCTCAAGGAAATAATTTGAAAACAACAAGTATGGTGTATGTCTGAAACTCTGCAAGACAAAATTGGGTATGCATGTGTACCAGTCCAGACTGAAATGAAAAAGTCCTTCAACAAGTCCTTTCACATCCCCTTTTCCAGGTTTGCTTCTATCAGCAATAAAGTGAGAACCCCAATCCAGAACAAATCAGTTTACACAAATGGCTAATAACAACCAACACTTTCTCGGAACAATTTTAAGGAGCAGCAGAAAGGATGTTCCTTTTCCCTTGAAGGCCTCCTTCACACTAGCTTATCAGCTAAGATTGAACACATGATAAGTAGGAGCACTTTTGTGCTGGAGCATCTTTTTATCCTGTCATAAGTATAATTGGACATAAGGTATCACGAGAGAAGAGAATTCCATTCTGTGAGGAGAGACTGAAGTGTTTCCAGCACCAAAGCTATGTATCTCTGGACAGAAAGAAGGTAAAATGTTTCAGTCGCTAACTAAAACATGTAGAAACTTTGTCTTTCCAACTAAAATCCTTTCAGAAATCCCATCAGTACACATAAAACCTCTAGAATCTGTAACTTTACTATGTTTTTCCCCTTCTGTGCCTTTAGAATATATAATCCTTTGTTTTATCTAAACTGTGTTGAATCTCCCTGTTGCTGCTGAGGAATTGTATTTATCATCCTTGAAGTGTGTGTTACATACCTGCCTTCAATTCCAGAAGGGAGTAATAAATGAAAGATAACTAATTGTTTAGTGGCTGATCTGACAGAGAGGAGATACTGGGTCAGAGAGGACCGATCCTACATAAATTGCCCTGGTAGAGTGAAGGGGTATAAGCTGCATTTGGTTACTGAACTTTTTGAGGATTGCTAAGAGAGATGCACTGTGTATGCTGTACAATGACAATAGTAAGACTTGGTAACTAAGCTTCCCTGGGTAATTGAATTTCACTATATGATACACATTTATAGAGTAGGCAGCAAAGAAACCTATGTCCTTTAGATGTAAACAAAGAATATAACAAACTAAGTTATATTGCTCAGATCACAGGGTAATTCAGGCTGGAAAGGACCTCAGGGAGGTCTCTGGTTGAACTGCCTGCTCAAAGCAGGGTCAGCTATGAGATCACACCAGGTTATTGGAGGTTTCATCCAATCTTGTCTTGAAAACCTCACATACCACATCTTGAGACACCCTTTACCACACTTAATTAGCAATAATGAAAAACTATATTTATTTGTCTTTACAAAAACCTTCTTTGGCTCACATGACACCCTTCATTGCTGCTCCTGAGACCCAGAACTCTCCCTCAGAGTTTAGACAAGAATGTTTCGGAGGTCAGTCCTTCTATTTCCATGAAAACATCAGCAGAATTTATGAAAACCCTGAGAACGGAATTCAGTTTGCAAAATGGTTTGTGCTGCCAGTGCATGTTTTGGGCTAAGTAAGTTTCTGATTAACTCTGAGCTCCAATGGCAAGGTTCAAATTGTTTCCAAGCTTCCCCATGATCTAGAAGGTTTAGATCCAATAGCACAGATTTTGGCCAATCTGTAATTCTGATATTGCAAATATGCTTCAGGCTCTGTAACCTTTAAAGTCTGTTGGATGTATCTGAATTACTGATTTTACTATCTAATTGCTTAGAGGGAACTACTTGAAATACAGCCCTAAATATGGACTTCATTCCTGCTATCACATTTCTGCAGTGATTTTTCATTCTAATCTAGCAATTCTGGCGAGCTGATGCTAGACACATTTAAAAATTTGTCCTGTTGGTTTTTATTTATTGTACTGTTGAATGTATAGTGACAGAAAATGGCTAAGAGTTTAAGGCAGCAATTAATGTTTTAAAAGCAACAGAAAAGAGACAAAAAAGTTGGGGCGGGGTGGGGGAAAGCAACTTGGAAGAAATACTTCCATTTTTGCCAGGTACCAGAATCTGCACTTAAATATCAAGTCCTTCTGATCCTATTAAACACCAGACAAAAGACACAGATACTGCTGGAGCAGCATTGGTGATTTTGCAATGCTTTACTTGGCTGTGTGAAAATAGCCTTTACATTATCCTGTGCTTTTTGCTGGAATTCCTCTGTCAGCAGACAAGCTGAGGTTATAACAACTGTTTAAGATTTGAAATATTTTTGTTCAGAAATCTGACATGATTTGCTAGTTGTGACAACTGATTTGACAATGACCAGTGATTTAGGTCTACCTGTAATAAGTGAATTAATCTGAGTTAAAACATAGTGATCTGTCATGTTTAGAGATACCTCAACAGCTGGCTGACTTGTCCTCTGTCAAGCTAGTTTGTCCTGTGCAAATCTTCTGTCAAGTACAGAAAAGAACTGTTGAGAGAAAATTACATGGCAGTTGTAGAGTTAGTGATGAATTTTTCTCCCAACATACCAGCTGTGCCAGCAACACTATTTTTTGTGGCATTAATCAAATATCTTGCCTGCAGCACCTTCACTTTCCCGAAAGCTAGAAGATGAATCTGTCAAAAAATTTCACTGGGATTTGCCAAGAGCTTTTCCTAAGCTCAGGTACTAGTCCATGCACCTTGGAAGTTTGAATAAGGCTTTTAGGGATGTTGTTCTCTGAATTAAAAGTCCTGTAGTGTAATTTTACCCTATACATGAATTCAAAGCCATCATTGCAGAGAACATGATGAAATTAAGGAGTCTGCCATAAGGCCAAGTACTCAAGCTTTATTAATGTACTGCACTTGCTGACTTACAGTTCTGTGTTTACTTTTAGTTGTAGTCCTACAATTAGCAAAGTACAAGAGTGATTGAAGGCCACAGAGTGATCCAGCCACTTTTTCTGCATATGGAGGAGACAGAGACAAGTTTAGGTTGATAAACACAAATATGTATTCTATTCTTATATCAATATATTGCATATTTTCATTAAAAGTATAAACTGTAGGAAATTACAGATTACAGGTTTTCATAAATAAAAACTATTTTATTTTAATCAACACAGAATAGAAATGTATTTTTATCTTTCCCCATATTTTTAGTATTGAAACTTTAATTAAAAATTAATAGACTATTTCTTATATGAGCATTGGGACCCAAATTCAACAATTAAGAGAAACAATAGATTCCTACTCAAGTGAGAGGACAAACCTTCTTTTACCTTTTATTCATGTGCATGTATACCATTACATATGCTTAGTGGCACAAATGTGTGCTAGATGCTTTCATAGCTGAAAGGCTGCCAGCAAAGTTGGGCTTACCTAGCACTCAAAACTTGCAAAACACCAACACGTAGCACCATGCAGTAGGAGGGATATTGAACTCCTCCCTGCAGGCACTCTGTCTTGGAGAAAAAAGGTTAGAGAAAAGAACTCTTCTGATTTGCTTTCTGAGCAATGCTGACCTGTGAGAAGCTGAAGAGGTGCATTCAGCTTAATAAGTGGAGGTGAGGTATCCTTCACCAGAGTGAGCCCATGTGTTGTGACCACATCGAGTTCCTGAGATCGCTTTCCTTTTCCCACTTCTATTGGTTCTCCCATTCATAGATTGGCTTTCACATTACTCCTTCTCTTTCAGATAGTTCTTACAGATACTGAAATATGTCTTTCACATGGGATTGAAGAGGAAGGAGTAGAATCAATTTAGTACAGCTCCTGTCTATCCCTCCTGGAGACCTCAGGTAGACTAATAGCCTCTCTGATTATGTCAGAGGCCTCTAATAAACGTGAAGGTTAAAGCACGGCACTAAACTTTGGTACATAGCCCTTGTGAGGGTGGTCATTCATCAGCAAGCCAACGTTATCCCTTTGTCATGCTAAGGTCTGAAATCAGATTTGAAAGGACCTAGGCTGTGCTGATGTCTTTATCTGATTATCACTCCATTGAGTAGGGAGTTTGAAGAGGCATTGGCCTTGGTTAACAAGGCTTTCCAAACTCTTTTCTCTGCTCCTGACTTTATTAGTCCAAGCTAGAGCCTCTGGAAGGGCTCCTGATACTGGTTTTCTTTCAGGACACCTTGAAGAATACAAAGCCCGATAGTTACTGTACATTATCAATACTATAGTTTCAACAAACATGTTCTAAAGAGATTTTGATTCAGCTTCCTCCCTACAATGAATGCTGGACATAGGAAGTGTTATGCATCTCTGAGGAAGATTTTTATTTTAAAATTTAATTTCCTTCAGAATTTGAATTTGTAAACTTTCTTCTGGAAAAAGTAAAGGCAATTTTAGAGGTGCACAGAAATAATGCTTAAAAGCTAAACAACATTAAAAAGCATGGGCTCTAGCTGCAATTGTATTTTCAAATTCTCTGTGTTTCTCCATTCTCTGTGTGATAATGATTACAGTCTTACATGTTGAGGAAAGCTAAGCCAGTGTTTTAAAAGCTGGAAACAGACTGGATCCAAAATATAGAAACTACCTGTGTTTTTTTCTATACCAAGTCTTAACAAATTGTGAAATGGTCTTACGTATCCATAACCACTTTTAAATGATACCATTTGTTCCTTCAATGTATACGTGGATTAAAATCAGGTGCAAATCATTATCATTGTCATTGATAATAGAGTTCCTGCCACCAACATGAACAGTTGCACAAATTCCTAATTCAGCATCAAATATCTTTGCTGATTTGCTTAACCTCATTAGCAAAGGTATTTTCATAAGTCTAACTAATTTGAGAAATATTTATGTATTACGGCATTGTTTTGAATGTGTACAGAATCTATATGAAAAAGAACAACTCCACAGAAATGTTAAAGTTTATGCTGATTGAAGTTACTTTACAGTAATTTAAATAATTTTTATAACAGGTTAAAAGAGGGGTTTAATTATTTTAGGCTGTAGTACTAGAACTACTGTACTACATAATATTTGACATGTCTGTCTGCTAGCCTTCCTGTCCATCTACCTGTCTGTCTTTTCTCAAGTGTTTCTACCTGCAGAAGTACTTTTAAAATTGCAGTAAAGAAATAGAGTGAGAGGTTTCTTAAATCATGCTATTGTATATCCAAAAAGGTATATCATTTTGGATGTGGTGTATTTTACAATTTGACAAGTTGGAACTTTGTAAACTGACAATTGGGCACAGATGAAGGTATCCATTTATCTCATATATGTCTTGTTGAGGCAAAGCTGTCAGAAGAAATCTTATCACATGGTGCCCCATTTGTTTTCTGTAGTGATTTATGATGGTTTTGAAAAGGTCGTGTGATCCCATAGGCTGCCACGATTCTCTGACTCTTCTCTGTCAATGGATCAGATTTCTGACATTTTCTGAGAGCATTCAGAAAAGATTTGATAAATCAGCTTGTGGTGTTTATTTTAATTGATCTGAAGCCCATTCCTTCAAGAATTCATCAAACACTGTGACAGGGTCTGGGTGTGCTGCAGTGAAATGAGAGAACTGGGTTGGCCATGCTTCTCTGATGATGATATAGATATTTTTTTGAAAGTTTATGCTCACAGACAAGAAGATGTCATAACTAATTTAGAATGTTCTAAATCTTTTGATGCAGATTCTAATTCATAAATCTCATCCATCACATGTGATTCATGAAACGATAGACAACCTTTGATGAGAAGGTACTTTTGTGTGTGTTCCAAGTTCTTTGCATTTTTTCCTCTTCAGAAATAAATCACTCCAGAGCAACAGAATTCTGTTATGAAAGTGGTGCTGTAAAGGTCTCTCATTCTTTTGCATCTATTCTTCTTCTCGTATGGGGTAACATTTATTCTCTTTAAGATGCAAATTAATAAAACTGTGTGTGTGTGTGCATGCACTTCACTTTACAACAGGGAGAAAAATGTAACTGATTGCAGTGGTTCTGGTTGAGCAGTCATCACATTTGACTGGTATAACCTGGGTCTCTTTTCTTCTCTCACAGGAACCTCCATCTGTTGAAAACATCACCACAAACACCTGTCCTGATCAACCACAGTCAGTGTCTTTGATCTCTTCACTCATTCCTGTTGCACTTGGTTGGTAAACCTGTAAGGAGACCATTGCAGGATCTGAGCCTCTCTCTTATCAGCCAGTCCACTCTTTTTCCTGCTAAGTTGAGGCATTGCTGCTGAGTGGTGGCTGTGGATGGTCAAGGAGGGAATTTGTGGTGGTGTATTTGATCTCTCTAATTAAGGGAAATGAGCATGGGATGACTGATAAGCAGGCTGGCCTATCAGGCAATGAATGATAAGAAATAAATAAATAAGTAAATGTCATTCAACAGTGTTGCCAAGAAAACTGCTGAGGACTGGTATCAATCAATGTCTGTTTATCTGTCTAGGACTTTATCTTCACATATAAAGTTTAGGTAACTCCATACGTTATTAGAATAATGAAACCAAGCGTTCAAAAGTTAGGTAGTCTTAGAATTAAGTTTGCCAGTGCAATATTCATTTACCATCCTTCTGAATGCACATTTTGATATTCTTCCTCAATGTCATGCTTATGGTAAAACCAAATAGAGAACTGAGTGAACAATTATTCATTGTTCTTAGTTCATGCATGGAACCCAGGCAACCATATATTCTTCTCTTGCAATACTCTGTTTCACTTGCATTTTAACTTCTGCATGGAGTGAGGCTAGTGCCTCTTTTCAAAACGATAAGTTGCTACTTCTCGGCATTTCTTTTTTTCTCAGAAGTGCTAGATATGTGGCCTGTGGAAGAAAAGCATGATCACATTTGTGGTCAACACAACTGGTGTATCAGAGGATACAAGAGATTAATGCAGATTTTAATGCTGAGCCTTTACCGAGTTCTTGAGAGTATGTGCAAACAGCAGTTTCCAAAATCTTATAACTTGGTCCCATATTCATTTGAAGAGATAAAACATGCTTTTGTGAAATGAAGACATACTCCTCTTTAAAAATCCTGCTCCAGAGGAATACAGCTGGACCTTTTCAGTGAAACAGTTAGTATTTTATAGAAATATATGCTTATATCAGTAAGTCTATTTCTCCTTGCCGTCCTTCTTGAAATTTTTCAAAACGGTTACGGCTGAAGAAAACATCAACCAAAGAAAATGCAGCCTGTAAAACTGGCTAATGACTTTTTGTGGGATACTTCACAATGGCTGGAATAGCAGCAAGTAACCATCACAGACAGAAGAATGGAATCTAAAGTGTTCACCATCCACTCAGTGCAGGGTTTTATAGGTTATAATATAATTCCTTTTTGCCATTTATTGCAGACCTCACTGTTGGTTACTGGAAAGGTCAACAGTTTCTCCTGCCATACATGGGTCAAGGAATTTGGAGTTATCTTTTTTTACCTGTCATATTTCTGAATTTATTTCCCTTACTTATGGCTTCTTTTGCATATGCTTAAGCAAAGGTTTGTCTGCTCACATGATTATGGGTAGACTTGCAAAGCAATTTTGAAGGCTCACTCTTTAAGCTGAGAGAGGAGCTATCAGCATGGCGTGGCGTGTTTTTCAATGCAGTGTTCTGCTCCTCCACATAAAGAAGAAAAGCTTAAATTTTCTGCAGCACTGCAGTATTCCAGATGCCATCAAAAAGGGAAGAGATTGAGGGCTAAGTAGGCATAATTCAAGGTGAGGGATTTAACATTTCGACTCTGTGCTTTTCTTCTCCTCAAACTTCTCCTCTTTCTTTCATCCTATCCATCTTTGCCTCTCATTATTGTTTTTTTCTTCGAGAGTAACAGTAGCATGAAAGCAGTTGTGTGTGTGCCTGCTTCTCAGCCCTGCCATTTCATAGGCATCTTTCTTTAAAGACACTGAGATCCTAACTTAATCTGGTATTGGGCCAAGACTCAGCAGACAAATTCAACTGCACTTAATGTCCCAGTCATTTTGGTCTATCCATGTTCAGTCTTGGTGTACAACACCCTTGCTGCTCCAGTGTGGGCTGTGTTCTTAACAGAAGCAATTGGCATTGCCAAAGTGTGTATAATGCTTGACAGGTTTTCTTAAAAGAATAATGTACGTGAGAATTTAGAACGGACATTTCAAAGGGACAGAACCACTATGTAGAAGCAGTCATAGAAAGCTGCTTAAAAGATACCCTGGGCTCTCTAAGAGGGCAATTTTTAAAAGTGCTGGCAGCTCTTAGCACAGTCTTTAAAAGCCCAGTGCATTGCCAACAGGCAAAGCTTTCCAGTATGTCTGTAATTCAAGGGTTTTATAAAATTGTTTTTTATTTGACCAACTGCCAATCTAATCAGTTGGTACTGAACTTAATGTTTTAGCTGTGAGCTAAAGTAAGAAAGCAAGAGAGTACTCAAAGTCTGCAACAGCAGGATCAACAGATTTTTCAGTGTTACTTGTCCATCAAAGCAGCAAATAATTTGGAATTTAAATGAATGATAGAATTAACCAGTTTTTTGAATTCTTCCAAGGGTACTTGAGCTTCTAATCTCAGGTTTTTTCACTCAAGATGGCAGAAAAAGAAATATGCTTCGAACATTGTTATTTTTAATCTCCAGCAGTGTTTTCTGTTTCCTGCCACCACCACCACCAAAATATTGAGTGACTTTCACTCTTCCCAAAGTGAATTCTTTTTTAAGCACTCATTGTAAATAAGTAACATTTAATAAAATACATTCTGGAATAAACAGATCTGCCAATCATAAAACAAAAAAGAATAAAAAAACCTGGTTAATGTTGGCATTAGCAATTAGGATTGTGCCATCTCCACTTAATTTGTGGGTTT
The DNA here is from genome assembly GCF_013368605.1 of Nyctibius grandis. NCBI lineage: Eukaryota > Metazoa > Chordata > Aves > Nyctibiiformes > Nyctibiidae > Nyctibius > Nyctibius grandis. Next base: position 43,496,996 of record NC_090661.1, read on the forward strand.
GGATCTTGTTTAGGAAGGAAAGAAAGTGTTTTTATGAACTATTCGCTGAAGGTTAATTCAGCAAATATACTCAAGTCCTCTTTTTCTTCTGTTATTGTGTACCATCTTTTTAATGTCATTCAGGGGAACATAAAACTCAATGCTCAGCTAGTATGAACTTTTATGGCTCTATTGAAACCAATGGAGCTAGACCAATTTACTCCAGCTAGGGTCTGCTATTTATTTAAAAAAATAAATTATTCTGAGAGTGTGTTATAAAAGGTATTCTGTAGACATTTTGCAACAATGGTAAGTTCTCGGTTATTCCTTTTTTGCTCTACAGAAGCAACTGCTGATACATCTCATCAAACGATGCTTCTCAATACAGCAGCCCTGGCAGTTTCTATTAGCGGAAGACATCAGGTTAGGTGTTGAGTGAGTTAAGAAAGCATATCCTTGCTAATTAATTTATTTTCCATATTGGCCTGCATTGGGTACAGATGCTTTCATTCAACCTGAAAGGTACCATGGCAAGCAGGTGTTACAACAATCTTAGCCCAGAGGTATCCAAGTCTTTTTGCCTGGCAGCATTCCAGCTACAGACTAGCTTTTGGAGAAGTTGTCAGTGAGATTGATTGCATTTTGCAATTTCCATTGATTAATTATCTCTCCAGTTCTTCACCATAGGCAACACTCTGAGTTTTGAGACTATTCATTAAAACTTACTGTGCTTGTGTTGAACACATGTTCAACAATTTCAGTTCAAAACGTTGCGGGATTTTGATAGGTCATATCTTACAGGAAGGGAGGCAGAGGTGGCTAGAAGTAACTGTGCTGCTGTGCTTCCTCAGAGACCACAGAAAACAGAGAAAAATGTCGAGGCAGAGTTTTCTTACTGAATTTGCAGCTAACCTTCATAAATGCCAGTAGTCACATAAGTGGTCTTATTTCAACAGCAATGACAATTCATGGAGTAATGGCTGGTTGGTCTGCTAGGAACCAGCTTATTCTTGACACTTGGTGAAGGGGTACAGGATTCAGTTTTTATTTAGTTAGTTTTTCTTTTCTGTATACAAAGATTAGCACAGCTCAGCGTAAAGGAATAGCACAGTACTTCTTATTAAAATTATGGTGTTGTTTACAAACATAAACATGGACGGATCCAGATAGAAAAGCCACTCTTGTATGTTTACCATTCTAACCCAACTAAGAGATATTTATTTCAGCAGCCACTTGTGAAAACCTCTTTCTAACATAAATCTTGGCTCTTAAATGAGTGGAGTAGTAGACTAACCAGCTTAATAAAAAGAGAGAGATGATACACAACCAATGGACAGGGCATTGCAACTAGGTGTTATCAAATCATTCATTGCACTAAGTGCTCTCTCAAGTTCTGTTGTAAAAATAACAATTAAAGTACTGATGGCAGGCTTAAGTTACTTCAAATCATTTGGCAGAATTGATCCATAATTATCTTTGTAATCCCTGAAGCCCCAACCACTAAGTCCTCCATCCACTTTGCATTTCCTACACACAGTTCTCACACCTGTCAGCTGCCATACTTAATATCCACTGGAACCAGCAACTTCACTGGACTCAAGAATTCCAAACTCTAAATCTGCTTGTGCTCTGAATACTCAAGTTCAAGCGTACAAAATACCTGTATGACAGTATACCCATCCGCTTTCAAAGAGCTTGTAGTTCGTAGTCACGTTTGCTGTGTATATCACAGAATCACACAGAATCACAGAATGTTAGGGATTGGAAGGGACCTCGAAAGATCATCTAGTCCAATCCCCCTGCCGGAGCAGGACTGCCTAGACCATATCACACAGGAACGCATCCAGGCGGGTTTTGAATGTCTCCAGAGAAGGAGACTCCACAACCTCTCTGGGCATCCAGTTCCAGTGTTCGGTCACCCTCACCGTAAAGAAGTTTTTCCTCATATTTATGTGGAACCTCCTGTGTTCCAGCTTGCACCCATTGCCCCTTGTCCTGTCAAGGGATGTCACTGAGAAGAGCCTGGCTCCATCCTCATGACACTTGCCCTTTACATATTTATAAACATGAATGAGGTCACCCCTCAGTCTCCTCTTCTCTAAGCTAAAGAGACCCAGCTCCCTCAGCCTCTCCTCATAAGGGAGATGTTCCACTCCCTTAATCATCTTTGTGGCTCTGCGCTGGACTCTCTCCAGCAGTTCCCTGTCCTTCTTGAACTGAGGGGCCCAGAACTGGACACAATATTCCAGATGCGGCCTCACCAGGGCAGAGTAGAGGGGGAGGAGAACCTCTCTTGACCTGCTAACCACACCCCTTCTAATCCACCCCAGGATGCCATTGGCCTTCTTGGCCACAAGGGCACACTGCTGGCTCATGGTCATCCTGTTGTCCACTAGGACCCCCAGGTCCCTTTCCCCTACGCTGGTCTCCAACAGGTCTGCCCCCAACTTGTACTGGTACATGGGGTTGTTCTTGCCCAGATGCAGGACTCTACACTTACCCTTGTTATATTTCATTAAATTTCTCCCTGCCCAACTCTCCAGCCTGTCCAGGTCTCTCTGAATGGCTGCGCAGCCTTCTGGCACATCAGCCACTCCTCCCAGTTTTGTGTCATCAGCGAACTTACTGACAGTGCACTCTATTCCCTCATCCAAGTCATTAATGAATATATTGAATAGTACTGGTCCCAGTACCGACCCTTGAGGGACTCCGCTAGACACAGGCCTCCAACTGGACTCTGTCCCATTGACCACCACTCTCTGGCTTCTTTCCTTCAGCCAGTTCACAATCCACCTCACTACCCGATCATCCAGACCACACTTCCTCAGTTTAGCTGCGAGGATGCTGTGGAAGACAGTGTCAAACGCTTTACTGAAATCGAGATAGACCACATCCACAGCTTTACCATCATCTATCCACCGGGTAACATCCTCATAAAAGGCTATCAAGTTGGTTAAGCATGACTTCCCCTTGGTGAAGCCATGCTGAGTGCCCCTAATGATCCCCCTGTCCTTGATGTGCCTAGAGACAGCACCAAGGACAAGTTGTTCGATCACCTTTCGGGGGATGGAGGTGAGGCTGACCGGTCTCTAGTTACCCGGGTCCTCCTTCTTGCCCTTTTTGAAGACTGGAGTGACATTCGCTTTTCTCCAGCCCTCAGGCACCTCTCCCGTTGCCCACGACTTAGCAAAGATGATGGAGAGTGACCTAGCAATGACTTCCGCCAGCTTCCTCAGCACCCGCGGGTGCATCCCATCAGGGCCCATGGATTTATGGACGTCCAGATTGCTTAATTGGTCCCTGACCCAGCCCTCATCTACCAAGACAGATTCCTCCTCTATCCTGAGTTCTTCTGAGGCCTCAGGGGTCCGGGGCTCCTCAGGACAGCCTCCAGCAGTATAGACAGAGGCAAAGAAGGCATTCAGTAACTCCGCCTTCTTTTTATCCTCTGTCTCCAGGGCCCCCACCTCATTCATCAGTGGGCCTACATTGCCTCTAGTGTTGGTTTTACCTGCAATGTATTTGAAGAAGCCCTTTCTGTTGTCCTTGATCTCTCTTGCAAGGTTTAATTCCAAGGAGGCCTTAGCTTTCCTATTTGCCTCCCTACATCCTCTGACAACAGACCAGACATTCCTCCCAAGTGGCCAGCCCCTCCTTCCATGATGTGTACACCCTCTTCTTCCACTTGAGTTTGCCCAGCAGTTCCCTGTTTAACCATGCAGGTCTCCTGGTACCCTTCCTTGACTTCCTACCTGCTGGGATGCTCTGATCTTGAGCTCGGAAGAAGCAGTCCTTGAATGCTAACCAACTATCTTGGGCCCCCTTACCTTCTAGTACCCTGTCCCATGGGATTTCCCCTAGCAATTGCTTGAAAAGGCCAAAGTTGGCCCTCCTGAAGTCCAGGGTTGTGATTCTGCTAGCTATTCTGTTCCTGCCACATGAGATCCTGAACTCTACCATCTCATGGTCACTACAACCAAGGCTGCCCTCAATCTTCACCGCTTCAACCAGACCCTCCTTGTTAGTGAGGATAAGATCCAGCAGCGCTCCTCTCCTAGTTGGCTCATCCACCATTTGCATCAGAAAGTTATCATCAATGCACTGGAGGAACCTCCTGGACTGAGGATGGCTGGCTGAGTAGGCCTCCCAGCAAATATCAGGGTAGTTGAAATCCCCCACGACAACCAGGCCCTGTAATTGCGAGACTGCTCTCAGCTGCCTGTAGAAGGCCTCATCACCCTCCCCATCCTGATCCGGTGGCCTGTAATAGACACCCACAACAGTATCACCCCTGCCAGCCTGCCCCTTAATTCGCACCCACAAACTCTCAACTCGCTCCTGATCCGCCCCTGGACAGAACTCAATACATTCTAGCTGCTCACTCACATAAAGAGCAACTCCACCACCTCTCCTTAGCGGCCTGTCTTTCCTGAACAGGACATAGCCATCCATGACCACATTCCAGTCATGCGAGGCATCCCACCAAGTCTCTGTAATTGCCACTAGATCATAGCCCCCCGACCGAACACGGATTTCCAACTCCTCCTGCTTATTCCCCATGCTGCGCGCATTGGTGTACAGGCATTTCAGGGAGCGAGCTGAGCACACCGATTTCACCCCAGGGGGATGGGAGGCCTCCTGGTCTCCCTCAACACTAGAGCGTTGCCCCAGTGGTGCAAGCCCAGCTACTACCCCATCCCCCTTCGAATCTAGTTTAAAGCTCTCCGAATGAGCCCTGCTAATTCCTGTCCCAGAACCCTTTTGCCCCTACGACATAAACCTTTCCCATGTATTACCGTCACGCCTGGTGTCTTATAAAACCAGGCGTTTTATATGAATGTGTGTGATTATGGAATAAGTGTGACATCAAATTAGATGCTCTCTGTGGACACTTATTTAATATTTGAAAGGGTGTTGTCTTCTGTTTAGTGTCACAAGGCTTGTAGTCGTTCTGCTTTTTAGGAAATGTTATGCTCGTCTCTAATATGAATCTCAAAAAGAAATAGAAAAATGCCTTTGGTAGAGTTTTGTATGAGTTCTCCAAAATGTAATACAGACATTATCATATCAGATGAGTAATTCATATGGCATGGCACCTTTCCTCTGGCAGTTTAGAAATGGAACTCCCCGTGGCAGGGAAAATGTCAGTCCAAATGATTAGAGTTTAGCAGAGTTACATGTACCAGAGCACAAAATTGGACAATGGCAAGTGTTAGACAGCCTGAATTATAGGCAGTGATTTTTGTGATACCCATAATAATTTGGAGATTTGTGCCTCTCACATCATCATTCTAAAACCTGGAAGCCAGATTTTCTTCTGTGGCTAACGACATGAGGGAAGAGGCATGAGATGCAGGAGGGGAAGTTTTGCCTGACCTTTACCCTGTGGATGTTAGACCTGAATGTGGCCACAGCAAGTAACAATGGAAGAGGTGCCAGACAGCTTAGTGATGGGGGGATGAGTTGGTACATGACTTAACCGTGCCAATTTTGAACTGTGAAGTCAAACCAGAATAGTCCCACTGGAGTCTTCACTGTGTAAATCTCTGGCTAAAAAGGATTTTTCTTGTGTAGCCCCTTTGCAGTGTAAAGAGAAAAAGAACAAGAACACACCCCTATTTTCTGCAGAATTAGTGGAGGCATCCATTTCACTGTCACCAGCCCTGACCCTCAGATAGAAAGGGTTTTTAATTGCCTCCCTACTGTTAAAGCTTATCCCCACTTGTTTAGTCTCCCCAGTTCAGGCATTGGGCGTCAATGCACTTTTGTTTGTTTTAATGCCAACGTATTGAACCACTAGAACAGAAGGCACCACTTAGTCCATTACCCAGTCAATTTTCAGTTTAAATACCATTCCTGTAGGCTCGTAAGGGATTAGAATTGGTTTGAGTGGTGCAGTAAGCTTTTTGGTCTCTATTGCACAAAACAGGGAGTTATTCTGTCTCCTTGATGATGAGTTGCTCAGAGTAAGGGAAGAAAACAGAATTTCAGTTATTGAATATTTAATTCTGGACAGCAGTTTAATCAGAAGTGGGATTTGGGCAATTGCTCTAGCCCCCACCTAGCATACTACAGTTTCAGTTCTTAGTATTCCTTAATTGTCCCACTGAGATGTTTGAGGAGCAACTAGTAGTAAATGAACTTGGCAAATCAGCTATTACCCAAGTAATGAAATACAAATACATATGTTTGACAATTCTGCAGGGAAATTGTCGAAGCTGGAATTCTCCATGGATTGTATTGGCCAAGCGAGAAAAAACAGGTGTTGTTATCAAATTTGTATACAAACAATTTGACTAGAGTTTTAAAATAATGTGCAGCTTTTTTCCCCTTCAGCTAATTCCAAGCATGTTGGTTAATGTATGGAGAGCACTGATTGTCAAATAATGAATCTGTAAAGGCTGTGGTTTCACACAATGACGTAGCTCTAAACAGTCCAGGATTTTACATTAACATTACATCTAAGGATGCCTATCAACTTTGCATCTAACCTTAAACAAAGGAGAGTTCAGCTCTACTGAGAAAATTGATTTTATTCAATAGTAAGGCGAGGGAAATTAGTACGTTCAATATTTGTAGAAAGAAAATAAGCAAAGCCCACAAGTCTGGGTAGTTTGAGATTGTTCTTTGTTTTAGTAATTATACCTTTATGTGTTAGATCTCATATTTACACTTTCAGAAGTATTCTAAATGATTTATGCATCAATCATGTCCTAGACTGACTGAATTTCTACACAAGTTTACAATGAACTTACAGCCAAACTAATTCAGACTGAAACTATTTTTAACTTTACAGATGTAGCTCTCTCATTCTGTCTGTCTGGGACTTTAGAACAATTTAATTAGTAACCAAATGTCAGTTGCCTCTAGTTTATTTGCATGATATCTCAATGTTCTAATTTCTCAAATTAGCATAATTTATTATTTAAGCTGTCTTTTTTTTCAGGGACAGAGTTGTTTGAATTATTTCATCTGAGGCCTTTTATTCATATGCAAGAGGACACAAATAAGAATACTTCATCAGGATGCATTTACTAATGTTTACCATAGAACGATAAGCCAATGTAAAGCTAGGAAAGCCTCCAAGCCTCACAGATCTCCATTTTGCCATTAGCTGTACAAGTTTAAACAGTATGCCGCAAGAAATATTGACAGGTCAAGTACAGCAGAGAAGAGTGTGTGTCCCAGTGGCCTTTACACTGACAGTTTCTCCCACATTAAAGAGTTAACTAGCAGCCTACCAGCTTGGAGTGGAAGCTAATGAATGAAATGGAGATTGATATAGACTCTCTTTGGAGGTGCATCGATCTGTATCTTCTGAACGCAGCTTAGGAATTCTGCAGGCAGCATTGCATGAGTAACCCTGGCATGGTGCCCATTAGCAAATAACTCTTTTAATGTTTGTCTTTAATTGATTCACTTATTGTTGTACTGACTACTGTGTAGTTCTGCAAACTTTCTTGTATTTTGCCACTGTAGTAACAATTATGTAAAGGTCTACAACAGGGATTTGATTTTGGAAGTACAAAACCGAAGCAAATTCTCAAGCAACTTTTTTCATTCTGCTTATTTCCTTCTCTGGCTGCCTGCCCCCACCCCAAATAGCATCAGGTAATTATTCAACTGAGATGCATAACTGCCACATACATCCAAAAATTGCAAATTTCAATAGTTTTATAAATCATTTTATTGTGCTGTCTGAGCTGATATCTCAGTCAGAGCAAGCGAAAGTAATGTGCTCTTATTTGTGAAATATTTCCATTTATTGCTTTTAATTGATGCTGAATTGTAGAAGTGTATGTAGGAATCATTTATTTTTTCTGGTGGTCTCTAGCATGGAATGTACCTACAAAGACAAGTTTCAGCAGGAAAGCCTTCCACATTTTCTGCTTAGCAGGTCAGGAAAGGTTGGACCCTTGTCTAACAGCAGAGAGAGAATTAATCTCCCAACTCCAGCTGTCTGAATAGTCACCTAGTTCAAGTCTAAGTCTAAATTGCTGTATAGTCAAAGAGGGAGGGCAATTCACTCCTCCTGTCTTCAGTACCTGTGAGTAGTTGTCTCTAGTATCTCCCCATCAACTAGAGAGGAAGCATGTACAGCTAGCCTTGACTACGTCTCAAATTTTATGATATGAAACCTAAACAATGCAGGTTGAATGTTTAACCCTGTAAGCAATTTTATGTATGCAAACAAACTAGTGAAACCAACCAGAAATGATGACCTAATATGGCTGAAGCAATGAAAATTCCTACACCACCTGCAAAATCTTAGTAGAGACTTTTGGCTGTAAACTTCATCACACAGAAAATTCAAACCTGGCTTATGGCTCTGCATGTTTTATGTATGTAGATATCCATTTTCAAAGCATATAAAATTATAAAACTAATAACTCTAAAAAGTTAGAAGCATTCAGAGGTGATTTTTCTGTCTGCAATTGAATTGTCATTAGGAGAGTTAGACAGAAGCCACTTAGTGGCATTTTACAGATAAATTTAAACCAAACACATTTAAGAATAAGCTACGTTGCTCTATCCTCTGTTTTGTCAAAAGTTTTCTGCCTGTCTTTGACTTTTCTGTGCACACTTTTGTTTTTCTGCCTGCAGTGTAGGCAGAGAGATCTTTACATGGTGAAATAGTTATTTTGATTATAGGCTTGAATCAAACATCTGTAAATCAAGGTGGAACCTGATGTAAAACTATGGTTCCTTTGAAATATTTTTTGTATTGAAAATCAAAACAAAAATATTTTACGTAAGAATTTAAAATGATAAAATGAGAATTTTAATAGAAAATTATTGAGAATTTGTGGTTATTTTGATGGCTTTTCATCATTGACAGCTATAATTGCTATCAGGTTGTTTTTTTCTTAATCATCATGTGTATCTTCTGAAACTCTTGTTTAGGTGTCTACTTAGAGTTGTAAGTATTATACTTTATTAATTTAGGAAGTATTAAGTAAAAACCTTATTCTTGCGATCTAAGCACATCATTTATTACAATGATTATTGTTTAAGTCATTGCTGGAACTGCCTATTTTGATTAAGAAGTTTGCATGATAAAAAAGTCAGGAAATTTTAATTTGTACAAAAGTGCAGGTCTTCTTGTTCACTTTAATTTAGCTCACACCTTACAGTAAAATGTGCTTTGATTTTAATACTTACACTTATAGCTCCATTGACTTTGAGAATTTGTTTCTGACTTACACCATGGCAGATGAGAATCAGAATTAGGTCTGGTACCAGCATATTTCTTAAGACAGGAACAAAAGAATAATTATAAGTAGTTTTTGCCTTCTGAACCTAATGGATTGTCAGGCATGCTTGACATTATTCTATAGGCAAGGCCACAGAAAATCAATACATCTTAGGCAAGGTTTAATTTATTTGTAGGTTCTTACAACTAATGACTTTCCTTTTCTATTTGTTGATTTTCTTTTTAGCTTTTGCTCTCATGAATAGCTACAATTTTACCCTCCCATTGTAACACAAACTACAAGAACTGTGATGTCATTATAATTTTTGTAAAAGACTAGGTACATGAATGAACAACACAAAAATGTAAACTGTGCCTTAAAAGAGTTTGACACAATAGAATCAAGCTTCTCTGACTCCCACTTTGGACGACACAATTTATTTTCTATTATAATATTTTTGTTTCTATTACAGCAGCACCTGCAGCCTCCAAATAGTCTTGGGTATCTTCGTGCCAGGTGCTATATGGTCATATTCTAACTGAAAATCTCTTGTCATGATTTTCTTATCTGGATAGAATAAACAGAAGTAGTATGAAGGAAAGTAATGCTGTCATTATTCATAAAGAAATGAATTACTGAGAAATGAAGCGAGATACCCAAAGACACTTAAAAACATTGCGTCTTAGAAATTATTTATAATTCCTCAGGATAAATACAGTATCCTGAATACCAAGACTGAGTTTTGAGTCTTATACTGGGTGGTTTTCTTGTTGAGAATATTTTCAATTGCACCACAATTCAGATGTGCCCATTCTGTAAACAGCATTGCAGTAAAGCTTGCTTTCATGTGCTTGATGCTGTCGTTCAGAGGTGCATAAATGTGGAAAGGAGGACACTCTTTTTGCAAGAAGTTTTAACTGAAAATGTAGATGGAGGTTGCTTTTTTGTTGTCTGGGGAAAAGTAACATTTGGCTTAGTGATAACAACTCTATGGTTCTACTCTATGGGTATTACCAGATCCCATTTCTTCCAGTTAGTCTGCCCCATCTTTTCATGCATGCTTAGCCTGCTGCAATTCAGGGCATTGACTCCAGCACCACTTCAGTTAGTCATCATTGACAAACAGATAAGCTACTCTGAGACGTAAATGGGATTTTAACTTGTTCTGCCAGAATCATGAACATTTGTGACTACAGCACCAACTTTTAACAGAACTTTGTAAGTAGGAATAGCTATATCACTGTCTTCCTTACCAACACAAAGACTTTTCAGCACAAAAGTGGAACTGTGCAAGACTCAAGTGAGGAAGTAGAGGGTGTATAACTGTAAGATCAGGCATTTCAAAGAGATTCTTTACACTGGTAATAGATATGGCAAATGTATGGATTTTGTTAGGATTCTTCTGACAGCCATGAACACAGATAAATTTTACAGTAATGTAACTGTTCTAAATCCCTAGCAGGGAATACAATGACTTCTAGTGTTATTTTTCACCACACTGGCTACACTGAAGAAGCCATTTTTTATTAATTTCTTGAAGTTATTTGACTTTTTTTAAAAGGCTATGATAACCATTTAACCTTTAGTAGTTTAGTTCTACTTGTTCAACCAAAGTTATACCTGATCTAAAAAAAATAAGATACCTAGACAAAGATAAATTACTGAAACAAATAGACAAAAGCTGTTTTATATGTGTATCACAATATTTGCTATAGGATAGGCTTACAAGAATGTAACTTCAGGATTCTGGGCTACATCTTTTTGTGATTTACTTGTATCTGTGTTTTTCTCTGTATGTTTATGTAAAGAGAGAATGGAAATGGTAGCAGACCTTCTAGCTTTACCTAATATACTTAGGTAAATCAGTCAAGTTATCCTAAATAATGTTTTCATATATTTCTGAAATAGCATATTTTGACTGAAATTTCGCCATGTTTGACCTGTGCCTAGAGGTCAAACATGAAAGCAAATTTTTTCCAAGCTACTTTTTAGTGACTCAGCAGCTGGGGAAAATCAAAACTTGTCATCTGTTGTCAGTAAATTATTAAACCTTTCAACTTAAAAAAAAAATCATCTTGATAACCTTGCTATTCAATGCATTAACTTAGTAGACTGAATTTTATTCTGTCAAATCATACCCTAAAACATTTCTCTGGCTGTTAGCAAAGGCTGTAACTTCATATAATTGTAAGCACATGATCAGCAAAGGCATACAGAACGGAAACAAGGAAGGGCACAGGAGGAGCTTTATTAGCTTCATTGAGGGAAGGGCTATATTTTCTCTTCCTCATCTCTGAAATATGAGACACTTACTCTTGTCTAGTGACTTGAATTACTTCATCTGATCTATAACCATTAGTCAGGACTGGCCATCTTTACTCTAACACTTTGACATCTTTTCCCCAACCCATCTGATTCTTCTCATCCTGCCACTGCATGACAGGACATATCATGCTGAGTGCATACAATCTCTCCTTCCCTTTTATGCTGTTATGGTTCATGAACCATCTCTGATCTTTGACTTACATTTTATTCTAGCAGCTCATTGCATTGAGCCTCATATTTGCACTGAACACCAGATGCAAGTTGGTATTTTGATAAAATCTACATATACTTTGACTTCTAAATTACTGACTTTTTCATTGTTAGTGTAAAACTGAGATTTCAGCAAGGAGGAGGGCAAAATCCGTCAGAAGCCTTGCTTATATACTCAAAAAAGAAAAATGTGAGGGGGACACAGCATTCTGGAAATGTGTTTCGAACTACACTTCAGTTGTAGGGCAGGGAGTGCAGAAGCTTCCCTCTCCCTAAGAATCCCTGGGGAAGTGACAGAGAGATTTTACCCACTGTGCTTTGTCAGTGGACTTGCATGGGGAAGACCTTACTGACTCACTCTTTCCACTACTGACCTCAAGAAAAATGCATACCCTTACACGCACATGCAAATATTTATACATAGATATCTCCTACCAACACAAGAGAGAAACAACTGAATTATTTTTTTTTCCCTAGCTTTTGAAGCTTTGGCCTAAATTGAGTTAATTTTTTTCTACCTCTATCTTTAGCATACAAAACATGCTTTAAAATCCTGTTTCTTTTTGAAAAAAATGCACCTTTTAGAAATGAAAGGTGTAGTAAGTCAGTGAAGATATGTTAAAATGCTCATACACCTAAGGTATGACCGCTTATAACATATCAGGATACAGAGGACAACTTGA